>NW_027473775.1:0-152181 GCF_050947335.1 Megachile rotundata
ATTATGCTTATATGATCGATAGAATGAGAATTACTATACTCACTACTCTTGTATTATCACTCTAACTCATATTATTAGCCATATTATGCTTATATGATCGATAGAACGACAATTACTATAACTTATTACTCTTATTATTATGAATCTAACTCATACTATTATAGCCCATATATGCTGATATGATCGATAGAACGACATTCACTATACTTATTACTCTTATTATTATGAATCTGACTCGTATTATTAGCCACATTATGCTTATATGATCGATAGAAACTACTATTACTATACTCATTACTCTTATTATTATCAATCCAACTCATATTATTACCCATATTATGCGGATTTGATCGATAGAACGACATTCACTATACTTATTACACTCACTATTATCAATCTAACTCAATATATTAACCATATTATGCAGATATGATCGATAGAACTACAATTACTATATTTATTACACTCACTATTATCAATCTAACTCATATTATTAACCATATTATGCAGATATGATCGATAGAATGACAATTACTATACTCATTACTCTTATTATTATCAATCTATCTCATGCTATTAGCCATATTATGGTTATATGATCGATATAACGACAATTACTATACTTATTACTCTTATTATTATCAATCTAACTCATATTATTAACCATATTATGCAGATATGATCGATAGAACGACAATTACTATACTTATTACTCTTATTATTATCAATCTAACTCTTATTATTAGCCATATTGTGCTTATATGATCGATAGAACGACAATTACTATACTTATTACTCTTATTATTATAAATCTAACTCATATTATTAGCCATATTATGCTTATATGATCGATAGAACGACAATTACTATACTTATTACTCTTATTATTATGAATCTGACTCGTATTATTAGCCACATTATACTTATATGATCGATAGAACTACTATTACTATACTCATTACTCTTATTATTATCAATCCAACTCATATTATTACCCATATTATGCTGATATGATCGATAGAACGACATTCACTATACTTATTACACTCACTATTATCAATCTAACTCATATTATTAACCATATTATGCAGATATGATCGATAGAACTACAATTACTATACTCATTACTCCTATTATTATCAATCTAACTCATATTATTAGCCATATTATGCTAATATGATCGATAGAACGACAATTACTATACTCACTCCTCTTAGTATTATCAATCTAACTCATATTATTAACCATATTGTGCTTATATGATCGATAGCACGACATTTACTATACTTATTACTCTTGTTATTATCAACCTAACTCATATTATTAGCCATATTATGCTTATATGATCGATAGAATGAGAATTACTATACTCACTACTCTTAGTATTATCACTCTAACTCATATTATTAGCCATATTATGCTTATATGATCGATAGAACGACAATTACTATACTTATTACTCTTATTATTATGAATCTAACTCATATTATTAGCCATATATGCTGATATGATCGATAGAACGACATTCACTATACTTATTACTCTTATTATTATGAATCTGACTCGTATTATTAGCCACATTATGCTTATATGATCGATAGAACTACTATTACTATACTCATTACTCTTATTATTATCAATCCAACTCATATTATTACCCATATTATGCTGATATGATCGATAGAACGACATTCACTATACTTATTACACTCACTATTATCAATCTAACTCATATTATTAACCATATTATGCAGATATGATCGATAGAACTACAATTACTATACTCATTACTCCTATTATTATCAATCTAACTCATATTATTAGCCATATTATGCTAATATGATCGATAGAACGACAATTACTATACTCACTCCTCTTAGTATTATCAATCTAACTCATATTATTAACCATATTGTGCTTAGATGAGCGATAGAACGACAATTACTATATTTATTACACTCACTATTATCAATCTAACTCATATTATTAACCATATTATGCAGATATGATCGATAGAATGACAATTACTATACTCATTACTCTTATTATTATCAATCTATCTCATGCTATTAGCCATATTATGGTTATATGATCGATATAACGACAATTACTATACTTATTACTCTTATTATTATCAATCTAACTCATATTATTAACCATATTATGCAGATATGATCGATAGAACTACAATTACTATACTCATTACTCTTATTATTATCAATCCAACTCATATTATTACCCATATTATGCTGATATGATCGATAGAACGACATTCACTATACTTATTACACTCACTATTATCAATCTAACTCATATTATTAACCATACTATGCAGATATGATCGATAGAACTACAATTACTATACTCATTACTCTTATTATTATCAATCTAACTCATATTATTAGTCATATTATGCTTATATGATCGATAGAACGACAATTACTATACTCACTCCTCTTAGTATTATCAATCTAACTCATATTATTAGCCATATTATGCTTATATGATCGAGAGAACGACAATTACTATACTTATTACCCTTATTATTATCAATCTAACTCATATTATTAGCCATATTATGCTTATATGATCGATAGAATGAGAATTACTATACTCACTACTCTTAGTATTATCACTCTAACTCATATTATTAGCCATATTATGCTTATATGATCGATAGAACGACAATTACTATACTTATTACTCTTATTATTATGAATCTAACTCATATTATTAGCCATATATGCTGATATGATCGATAGAACGACATTCACTATACTTATTACTCTTATTATTATGAATCTGACTCGTATTATTAGCCACATTATGCTTATATGATCGATAGAACTACTATTACTATACTCATTACTCTTATTATTATCAATCCAACTCATATTATTACCCATATTATGCTGATATGATTGATAGGACGACATTCACTATACTTATTACACTCACTATTATCAATCTAACTCATATTATTAACCATATTATGCAGATATGATCGATAGAACTACAATTACTATACTCATTACTCCTATTATTATCAATCTAACTCATATTATTAGCCATATTATGCTAATATGATCGATAGAACGACAATTACTATACTCACTCCTCTTAGTATTATCAATCTAACTCATATTATTAACCATATTGTGCTTATATGAGCGATAGAACGACAATTACTATATTTATTACACTCACTATTATCAATCTAACTCATATTATTAACCATATTATGCAGATATGATCGATAGAATGACAATTACTATACTCATTACTCTTATTATTATCAATCTATCTCATGCTATTAGCCATATTATGGTTATATGATCGATATAACGACAATTACTATACTTATTACTCTTATTATTATCAATCTAACTCATATTATTAACCATATTATGCAGATATGATCGATAGAACGACAATTACTATACTTATTACTCTTATTATTATCAATCTAACTCTTATTATTAGCCATATTGTGCTTATATGATCGATAGAACGACAATTACTATACTTATTACTCTTATTATTATAAATCTAACTCATATTATTAGCCATATTATGCTTATATGATCGATAGAACGACAATTACTATACTTATTACTCTTATTATTATGAATCTGACTCGTATTATTAGCCACATTATGCTTATATGATCGATAGAACTACTATTACTATACTCATTACTCTTATTATTATCAATCCAACTCATATTATTACCCATATTATGCTGATATGATCGATAGAACGACATTCACTATACTTATTACACTCACTATTATCAATCTAACTCATATTATTAACCATATTATGCAGATATGATCGATAGAACTACAATTACTATACTCATTACTCCTATTATTATCAATCTAACTCATATTATTAGCCATATTATGCTAATATGATCGATAGAACGACAATTACTATACTCACTCCTCTTAGTATTATCAATCTAACTCATATTATTAACCATATTGTGCTTATATGATCGATAGCACGACATTTACTATACTTATTACTCTTGTTATTATCAACCTAACTCATATTATTAGCCATATTATGCTTATATGATCGAGAGAACGACAATTACTATACTTATTACCCTTATTATTATCAATCTAACTCATATTATTAGCCATATTATGCTAATATGATCGATAGAACGACAATTACTATACTCACTCCTCTTAGTATTATCAATCTAACTCATATTATTAACCATATTGTGCTTATATGAGCGATAGAACGACAATTACTATATTTATTACACTCACTGTTATCAATCTAACTCATATTATTAACCATATTATGCAGATATGATCGATAGAATGACAATTACTATACTCATTACTCTTATTATTATCAATCTATCTCATGCTATTAGCCATATTATGGTTATATGATCGATATAACGACAATTACTATACTTATTACTCTTATTATTATCAATCTAACTCATATTATTAACCATATTATGCAGATATGATCGATAGAACGACAATTACTATACTTATTACTCTTATTATTATCAATCTAACTCTTATTATTAGCCATATTGTGCTTATATGATCGATAGAACGACAATTACTATACTTATTACTCTTATTATTATAAATCTAACTCATATTATTAGCCATATTATGCTTATATGATCGATAGAACGACAATTACTATACTTATTACTCTTATTATTATGAATCTGACTCGTATTATTAGCCACATTATGCTTATATGATCGATAGAACTACTATTACTATACTCATTACTCTTATTATTATCAATCCAACTCATATTATTACCCATATTATGCTGATATGATCGATAGAACGACATTCACTATACTTATTACACTCACTATTATCAATCTAACTCATATTATTAAACATATTATGCAGATATGATCGATAGAACTACAATTACTATACTCATTACTCCTATTATTATCAATCTAACTCATATTATTAGCCATATTATGCTAATATGATCGATAGAACGACAATTACTATACTCACTCCTCTTAGTATTATCAATCTAACTCATATTATTAACCATATTGTGCTTATATGATCGATAGCACGACATTTACTATACTTATTACTCTTGTTATTATCAACCTAACTCATATTATTAGCCATATTATGCTTATATGATCGAGAGAACGACAATTACTATACTTATTACCCTTATTATTATCAATCTAACTCATATTATTAGCCATATTATGCTTATATGATCGATAGAATGAGAATTATTATACTCACTACTCTTAGTATTATCACTCTAACTCATATTATTAGCCATATTATGCTTATATGATCGATAGAACGACAGTTACTATACTTATTACTCTCATTATTATCAATCTAACTCATATTATTAGCCATATTATGCTTATATGATCGATAGAACGAGAATTACTATACTCACTAATCTTAGTATTATCAATCTAACTCATATTATTAGCCATATTATGCTTATATTGTCGATAGAACGACAATTACTATACTTATTACTGTTATTATTACCAATCTGACTAATATTATTAGCCATATTATGCTTAAATGATCGACAGAACGACAATTACTATACTTATTACTCTTATTATTATCAATCTAACTCATATTATTAGCCATATTATGCTTATATGATCGATAGAACGACAAATACTATACTTATTACTCTTATTATTATCAATCTAACTCATATTATTAACCATATTATGCAGATATGATCGATAGAACTACAATCACTATACTCATTACTCTTATTTTTATCAATCTAACTCATATTATTAGCCATATTATGCTTAAATGATCGATAGAACTACAATTACTATACTCATTACTCTTATTATTATCAATCCTACTCATATTATTACCCATATTATGCTGATATGATCGATAGAACGACATTCACTATACTTATTACACTCACTATTATCAATCTAACTCATATTATTAACCATATTATGCATATATGATCGATAGAACGACAATTACTATACTTATTACTCTTATTATTATCAATCTAACTCATATTATTAACCATATTGTGCTTATATGAGCGATAAGAACGACAACTTACTAATATTTTATTACAATCACTATTATCAATCTAACTCATATTATTAACCATATTATGCAGATATGATCGATAGAACGACAATTACTATACTCATTACTCTTATTATTATCAATCTAACTCATGCTATTAGCCATATTATGGTTATATGATCGATATAACGACAATTACTATACTCATTACTCTTATTATTATCAATCTAACTCATATTATTAACCATATTATGCTGATGTGATCGATAGAACGACAATTACTATTCTTATTATTCTTATTTTTATCAACCCAACTCATATTATTCGCCATATTATGCTTAAATGATCGATAGAACGACAACTACTATACTTAATTACTCTTATTATTATGAATCTGACTCATATTATTAAGCCATATTGTGCTTATATGAGCGATAGAACGACAATTACTATACTTATTACTGTTATTATTATCAATCTAACTCATATTATTAGCCATATTATGCTTAAATGATCGATAGAACTACAATTACTATTCTTATTATTCTTATTTTTATCAACCCAACTCATATTATTCGCCATATTATGCTTAAATGATCGATAGAACGACAAACTACTACTTATTACTCTTAT
Source organism: Megachile rotundata (assembly GCF_050947335.1). Classification (NCBI taxonomy): domain Eukaryota; kingdom Metazoa; phylum Arthropoda; class Insecta; order Hymenoptera; family Megachilidae; genus Megachile; species Megachile rotundata. The sequence goes on from NW_027473775.1 coordinate 6,699, forward strand.
TATTATGAATCTGACCTCATATTATTAAGCCATATTGTGCTTATATGAGCGATAGAACGACAATTACTATACTTATTACTGTTATTATTATCAATCTAAACTCATATTATTAGCCATATTATGCTTAAATGATCGATAGAACTACAATTACTATACTCATTACTCTTATTATTATCAATCTAACTCATATTATTAGCCATATTATGCTTATATGATCGATAGAACGAGAATTACTATACTCACTACTCTTAGTATTCTCAATCTAACTCATATTATTAGCCATATTATGCTTATATGATCGATAGAACGACAATTACTATACTTATTACTCTTATTATTATCAATCTAACTCATATTATTAGCCATATTATGCTTATGTGATCGATAGAACGAGAATTACTATACTCACTACTCTTAGTTTTATCAATCTAACTCATATTATTAGGCATATTATGCTTATATTATCGATAGAACGACAATTACTATACCTATTACTGTTATTATTATCAATCTGACTCATATTATTAGCCATATTATGCTTAAATGATCGATAGAACGACAATTACTATACTTATTACTCTTATTATTATCAATCTAACTCATATTATTAGCCATATTATGCTTATATGATCGATAGAACGACAAATACTATACTTATTACTCTTATTAATTATCAATCTAACTCATATTATTAACCATATTATGCAGATATGATCGATAGAACTAACAATCACTATGCTCATTACTCTTATTATTATCAATCTAACTCGTATTATTAGCATATTATGCTTAAATGATCGATAGAACTACAATTTACTATACTCATTACTCTTATTATTATCAATCTAACTCATATTATTAGCCATATTATGCTTATATGATCGATAGAACGACAATTACTATACTTATTACTCTTATTATTATGAATCTGACTCGTATTATTAGCCACATTATGCTTATATGATCGATAGAACTACTATTACTATACTCATTACTCTTATTATTATCAATTCAACTCATATTATTACCCATATTATGCTGATATGATCGATAGAACGACATTCACTATACTTATTACACTCACTATTATCAATCTAACTCATATTATTAACCATATTATGCAGATATGATCGATAGAACTACAATTACTATACTCATTACTCCTATTATTAGGAGTAATGAGTATAGTAATTGTAGTTCTATCGATCCATATCTGCATAATATGGTTAATAATATGAGTTAGATTGATAATAGTGAGTGTAATAAGTATAGTGAATGTCGTTTCTATCGATCATATCAGCATAATATGGGTAATAATATGAGTTGAATTGATAATAATAAGAGTAATGAGTATAGTAATAGTAGTTCTATCGATCATATAAGCATAATGTGGCTAATAATACGAGTCAGATTCATAATAATAAGAGTAATAAGTATAGTAATTGTCGTTCTATCGATCATATAAGCATAATATGGCTAATAATATGAGTTAGATTGATAATAATAAGAGTAATGAGTATAGTAATTGTAGTTCTATCGATCATTTAAGCATAATATGGCTAATAATACGAGTTAGATTGATAATAATAAGAGTAATGAGCATAGTGATTGTAGTTCTATCGATCATATCTGGCATAATATGGTTAATAATATGAGTTAGATTGATAATAATAAGAGTAATAAGTATAGTATTTGTCGTTCTATCGATCATATAAGCATAATATGGCTAATAATATGAGTTAGATTGATAATAATAAGAGTAATAAGTATAGTAATTGTCGTTCTATCGATCATTTAAGCATAATATGGCTAATAATATGAGTCAGATTGATAATAATAACAGTAATAGGTATAGTAATTGTCGTTCTATCGATAATTAAGCATAATATGCCTAATAATATGAGTTAGATTGATAAAACTAAGAGTAGTGAGTATAGTAATTCTCGTTCTATCGATCACATAAGCATAATATGGCTAATAATATGAGTTAGATTGATAATAATAAGAGTAATAAGTATAGTAATTGTCGTTCTATCGATCATATAAGCATAATATGGCTAATAATATGAGTTAGATTGAGAATACTAAGAGTAGTGAGTATAGTAATTCTCGTTCTATCGATCATATAAGATAATATGGCTAATAATATGAGTTAGATTGATAATAATAAGAGTAATGAGTATAGTAATTGTAGTTCTATCGATTCATTTAAGCATAATATGGCTAATAATATGAGTTAGATTGATAATAATAACAGTAATAAGTATAGTAATTGTCGTTCTATCGCTCATATAAGCACAATATGGCTAATAATATGAGTCAGATTCATAATAATAAGAGTAATAAGTATAGTAGTTGTCGTTCTATCGATCATTTAAGCATAAATATGGCGAATAATATGAGTTAGGGTTGATAAAAATAAGAATAATAAGAATAGTAATTGTAGTTCTATCGATCATTTAAGCATAATATGGCTAATAATATGAGTTAGATTGATAATAATAACAGTAATAAGTATAGTAATTGTCGTTCTATCGCTCATATAAGCACAATATGGCTAATAATATGAGTCAGATTCATAATAATAAGAGTAATAAGTATAGTAGTTGTCGTTCTATCGATCATTTAAGCATAATATGGCGAATAATATGAGTTGGGTTGATAAAAATAAGAATAATAAGAATAGTAATTGTCGTTCTATCGATCACATCAGCATAATATGGTTAATAATATGAGTTAGATTGATAATAATAAGAGTAATGAGTATAGTAATTGTCGTTATATCGATCATATAACCATTAATATGGCTATAGCATGAGTTAGATTGATAATAATAAGAGTAATGAGTATAGTAATTGTCGTTCTATCGATCATATCTGCATAATATGGTTAATAATATGAGTTAGATTGATAATAGTGATTGTAATAAATATAGTAATTGTCGTTCTATCGCTCATTATAAGCACAATATGGTTAATAATATGAGTTAGATTGATAATAATAAGAGTAATAAGTATAGTAATTGTCGTTCTATCGATCCATATATGCATAATATGGTTAATAATATGAGTTAGATTGATAATAGTGAGTGTAATAAGTATAGTGAATGTCGTTCTATCGATCATATCAGCATAATATGGGTAATAATATGAGTAGGATTGATAATAATAAGAGTAAGATGAGTATAGTAATTGTAGTTCTATCGATCATTTAAGGCATAATATGGCTAATAATATGAGTTAGATTGATAAAAATAAGAGTAATGAGTATAGTGATTGTAGTTCTATCGATCAATATCTGCATAATATGGTTAATAATATGAGTTAGATTGATAATAATAAGAGTAATAAAGTATAGTATTTGTCGTTCTATCGATCATATAAGCATAATATGGCTAATAATATGAGTTAGATTGATAATAATAAGAGTAATAAGTATAGTAATTGTCGTTCTGTCGATCATTTAAGCATAAATATGGCTAATAATATTAGTCAGAAATGGTAAATATAAACAGGTAATAAGTATAGTAATTGTCGTTCTATCGACAATATAAGCATGAATATGGCTAATAATATGAGTTAGATTGATAATACTAAGATTAGTGAGTATAGTAATTCTCGTTCTATCGATCATATAAGCATAATATGGCCTAAATAATATGAGTTAGATTGATAATAATGAGAGTAATAAGTATAGTAACTGTCGTTCTATCGAATCATATAAGCATAATATGGCTAATAATATGAGTTAGAGTGATAATACTAAGAGTAGTGAGTATAATAATTCTCATTCTATCGATCATATAAGCATAATATGGCTAAATAATATGAGGTTAGATTGATAATAATAAGGGTAATAAGTATAGTAATTGTCGTTCTCTCGATCATATAAGCATAATATGGCTAATAATATGAGTTAGGTTGATATAACAAGAGTAATAAGTATAGTAAATGTCGTGCTATCGATCATATAAGCACAATATGGTTAATAATATGAGTTAGATTGATAATACTAAGAGGAGTGAGTATAGTAATTGTCGTTCTGATCGATCATATTAGCATAATATGGCTAATAATATGAGTTAGATTGATAATAATAGGAGTAAGTGAGTATAAGTAATTGTAGTTCTATCGTATCATATCTGCATAATATGTTTAATAATATGAGTTAGATTGATAATAGTGAGTGTGTAATAAGTATAGTGAATGTCGTTTCTATCGATCATATCAGCATAATATGGGTAATAATATGAGTTGGATTGATAATAATAAGAGTAATGAGTATAGTAATAGTAGTTCTATCGATCATATAAGCATAATGTGGCTAATAATACGAGTCAGATTCATAATAATAAGAGTAATAAGTATAGTAATTGTCGTTCTATCGATCATATAAGCATAATATGGCTAATAATATGAGTTAGATTTATAATAATAAGAGTAATAAGTATAGTAATTGTCGTTCTATCGATCATATAAGCACAATATGGCTAATAATAAGAGTTAGATTGATAATAATAAGAGTAATAAGTATAGTAATTGTCGTTCTATCGATCATATCTGCATAATATGGTTAATAATATGAGTTAGATTGATAATAATAAGAGTAATAAGTATAGTAATTGTCGTTATAATCGATCATATAACCATAATATGGCTAATAGCATGAGATAGATTGATAATAATAAGAGTAATGAGTATAGTAATTGTCATTCTATCGATCATATTCTGCATAATATGGTTAATAATATGAGTTAGATTGATAAACAGTGAGTGTAATAAATATAGTAATTGTCGTTCTATCGCTCATATAAGCACAATATGGTTAATAATATGAGTTAGATTGATAATACTAAGAGGAGTGAGTATAGTAATTGTCGTTCTATCGATCATATTAGCATAATATGGCTAATAATATGAGTTAGATTGATAATAATAAGGGTAATAAGTATAGTAATTGTCGTTCTCTCGATCATATAAGCATAATATGGCTAATAATATGAGTTAGGTTGATAATAACAAGAGTAATAAGTATAGTAAATGTCGTGCTTATCGATCATATAAGCAACAATATGGTTAATAATATGAGTTAGATTGATAATACTAAGAGGAGTGAGTATAGTAATTGTCGTTTCTATCGATCATATTAGCATAATATGGCTAATAATATGAGTTAGATTGATAATAATAGGAGTAATGAGTATAGTAATTGTAGTTCTATCGATCATATCTGCATAATATGGTAAATAATATGAGTTAGATTGATAATAGTGAGTGTAATAAGTATAAGTGAATGTCGTTCTATCGATCATATCAGCATAATATGGGTAATAATATGAGTTGGATTGATAATAATAAGAGTAATGAGTATAGTAATAGTAGTTCTATCGATCATATAAGCATAATGTGCTAATAATACGAGTCAGATTCATAATAATAAGAGTAATAAGTATAGTAATTGTCGTTCTATCGATCATATAAGCATAATATGGCTAATAATATGAGTTAGATTTATAATAATAAGAGTAATAAGTATAGTAATTGTCGTTCTATCGATCATATAAGCACAATATGGCTAATAATAAGAGTTAGATTGATAATAATAAGAGTAATAAGTATAGTAATTGTCGTTCTATCGATCATATCTGCATAATATGGTTAATAATATGAGTTAGATTGATAATAATAAGAGTAATAAGTATAGTAATTGTCGTTATATCGATCATTAACCATAATATGGCTAATAGCATGAGATAGATTGATAATAATAAGAGTAATGAGTATAGTAATTGTCATTCTATCGATCATATCTGCATAATATGGTTAATAATATGAGTTAGATTGATAATAGTGAGTGTAATAAATATAGTAATTGTCGTTCTATCGCTCATATAAGCACAATATGGTTAATAATATGAGTTAGATTGATAATACTAAGAGGAGTGAGTATAGTAATTGTCGTTCTATCGATCATATTAGCATAATATGGCTAATAATATGAGTTAGATTGATAATAATAGGAGTAATGAGTATAGTAATTGTAGTTCTATCGATCATATCTGCATAATATGGTTAATAATATGAGTTAGATTGATAATAGTGAGTGTAATAAGTATAGTGAATGTCGTCCTATCAATCATATCAGCATAATATGGGTAATAATATGAGTTGGATTGATAATAATAAGAGTAATGAGTATAGTAATAGTAGTTCTATCGATCATATAAGCATAATGTGGCTAATAATACGAGTCAGATTCATAATAATAAGAGTAATAAGTATAGTGAATGTCGTTCTATCGATCATATCAGCATATATGGCTAATAATATGAGTTAGATTCATAATAATAAGAGTAATAAGTATAGTAATTGTCGTTCTATCGATCATATAAGCATAATATGGCTAATAATATGAGTTAGAGTGATAATACTAAGAGTAGTGAGTATAGTAATTCTCATTCTATCGATCATATAAGCATAATATGGCTAATAATATGAGTTAGATTGATAATAATAAGGGTAATAAGTATAGTAATTGTCGTTCTCTCGATCATATAAGCATAATATGGCTAATAATATGAGTTAGATTGATAATACTAAGAGGAGTGAGTATAGTAATTGTCGTTCTATCGATCATATAAGCATAATATGACTAATAATATGAGTTAGATTGATAATAATAAGAGTAATGAGTATAGTAATTGTAGTTCTATCGATCATATCTGCATAGTATGGTTAATAATATGAGTTAGATTGATAATAGTGAGTGTAATAAGTATAGTGAATGTCGTTCTATCGATCATATCAGCATAATATGGGTAATAATATGAGTTGGATTGATAATAATAAGAGTAATGAGTATAGTAATTGTAGTTCTATCGATCATATCTGCATAATATGGTTAATAATATGAGTTAGATTGATAATAATAAGAGTAATAAGTATAGTAATTGTCGTTATATCGATCATATAACCATAATATGGCTAATAGCATGAGATAGATTGATAATAATAAGAGTAATGAGTATAGTAATTGTCATTCTATCGATCATATCTGCATAATATGGTTAATAATATGAGTTAGATTGATAATAGTGAGTGTAATAAATATAGTAATTGTCGTTCTATCGCTCATCTAAGCACAATATGGTTAATAATATGAGTTAGATTGATAATACTAAGAGGAGTGAGTATAGTAATTGTCGTTCTATCGATCATATTAGCATAATATGGCTAATAATATGAGTTAGATTGATAATAATAGGAGTAATGAGTATAGTAATTGTAGTTCTATCGATCATATCTGCATAATATGGTTAATAATATGAGTTAGATTGATAATAGTGAGTGTAATAAGTATAGTGAATGTCGTTCTATCGATCATATCAGCATAATATGGGTAATAATATGAGTTGGATTGATAATAATAAGAGTAATGAGTATAGTAATAGTAGTTCTATCGATCATATAAGCATAATGTGGCTAATAATACGAGTCAGATTCATAATAATAAGAGTAATAAGTATAGTGAATGTCGTTCTATCGATCATATCAGCATATATGGCTAATAATATGAGTTAGATTCATAATAATAAGAGTAATAAGTATAGTAATTGTCGTTCTATCGATCATATAAGCATAATATGGCTAATAATATGAGTTAGAGTGATAATACTAAGAGTAGTGAGTATAGTAATTCTCATTCTATCGATCATATAAGCATAATATGGCTAATAATATGAGTTAGGTTGATAATAACAAGAGTAATAAGTATAGTAAATGTCGTGCTATCGATCATATAAGCACAATATGGTTAATAATATGAGTTAGATTGATAATACTAAGAGGAGTGAGTATAGTAATTGTCGTTCTATCGATCATATTAGCATAATATGGCTAATAATATGAGTTAGATTGATAATAATAGGAGTAATGAGTATAGTAATTGTAGTTCTATCGATCATATCTGCATAATATGGTTAATAATATGAGTTAGATTGATAATAGTGAGTGTAATAAGTATAGTGAATGTCGTTCTATCGATCATATCAGCATAATATGGGTAATAATATGAGTTGGATTGATAATAATAAGAGTAATGAGTATAGTAATAGTAGTTCTATCGATCATATAAGTATAATGTGGCTAATAATACGAGTCAGATTCATAATAATAAGAGTAATAAGTATAGTAATTGTCGTTCTATCGATCATATAAGCATAATATGGCTAATAATATGAGTTAGATTTATAATAATAAGAGTAATAAGTATAGTAATTGTCGTTCTATCGATCATATAAGCACAATATGGCTAATAATAAGAGTTAGATTGATAATAATAAGAGTAATAAGTATAGTAATTGTCGTTCTATCGATCATATCTGCATAATATGGTTAATAATATGAGTTAGATTGATAATAATAAGAGTAATAAGTATAGTAATTGTCGTTATATCGATCATATAACCATAATATGGCTAATAGCATGAGATAGATTGATAATAATAAGAGTAATGAGTATAGTAATTGTCATTCTATCGATCATATTAGCATAATATGGCTAATAATATGAGTTAGATTGATAATAATAGGAGTAATGAGTATAGTAATTGTAGTTCTATCGATCATATCTGCATAATATGGTTAATAATATGAGTTAGATTGATAATAGTGAGTGTAATAAGTATAGTGAATGTCGTTCTATCGATCATATCCGCATAATATGGGTAATAATATGAGTTGGATTGATAATAATAAGAGTAATGAGTATAGTAATAGTAGTTCTATCGATCATATAAGCATAATGTGGCTAATAATACGAGTCAGATTCATAATAATAAGAGTAATAAGTATAGTGAATGTCGTTCTATCGATCATATCAGCATATATGGCTAATAATATGAGTTAGATTCATAATAATAAGAGTAATAAGTATAGTAATTGTCGTTCTATCGATCATATAAGCATAATATGGCTAATAATATGAGTTAGAGTGATAATACTAAGAGTAGTGAGTATAGTAATTCTCATTCTATCGATCATATAAGCATAATATGGCTAATAATATGAGTTAGATTGATAATAATAAGGGTAATAAGTATAGTAATTGTCGTTCTCTCGATCATATAAGCATAATATGGCTAATAATATGAGTTAGATTGATAATACTAAGAGGAGTGAGTATAGTAATTGTCGTTCTATCGATCATATAAGCATAATATGACTAATAATATGAGTTAGATTGATAATAATAAGAGTAATGAGTATAGTAATTGTAGTTCTATCGATCATATCTGCATAGTATGGTTAATAATATGAGTTAGATTGATAATAGTGAGTGTAATAAGTATAGTGAATGTCGTTCTATCGATCATATCAGCATAATATGGGTAATAATATGAGTTGGATTGATAATAATAAGAGTAATGAGTATAGTAATTGTAGTTCTATCGATCATATCTGCATAATATGGTTAATAATATGAGTTAGATTGATAATAATAAGAGTAATCAGTATAGTAATTGTCGTTATATCGATCATATAACCATAATATGGCTAATAGCATGAGATAGATTGATAATAATAAGAGTAATGAGTATAGTAATTGTCATTCTATCGATCATATCTGCATAATATGGTTAATAATATGAGTTAGATTGATAATAGTGAGTGTAATAAATATAGTAATTGTCGTTCTATCGCTCATCTAAGCACAATATGGTTAATAATATGAGTTAGATTGATAATACTAAGAGGAGTGAGTATAGTAATTGTCGTTCTATCGATCATATTAGCATAATATGGCTAATAATATGAGTTAGATTGATAATAATAGGAGTAATGAGTATAGTAATTGTAGTTCTATCGATCATATCTGCATAATATGGTTAATAATATGAGTTAGATTGATAATAGTGAGTGTAATAAGTATAGTGAATGTCGTTCTATCGATCATATCAGCATAATATGGGTAATAATATGAGTTGGATTGATAATAATAAGAGTAATGAGTATAGTAATAGTAGTTCTATCGATCATATAAGCATAATGTGGCTAATAATACGAGTCAGATTCATAATAATAAGAGTAATAAGTATAGTGAATGTCGTTCTATCGATCATATCAGCATATATGGCTAATAATATGAGTTAGATTCATAATAATAAGAGTAATAAGTATAGTAATTGTCGTTCTATCGATCATATAAGCATAATATGGCTAATAATATGAGTTAGAGTGATAATACTAAGAGTAGTGAGTATAGTAATTCTCATTCTATCGATCATATAAGCATAATATGGCTAATAATATGAGTTAGGTTGATAATAACAAGAGTAATAAGTATAGTAAATGTCGTGCTATCGATCATATAAGCACAATATGGTTAATAATATGAGTTAGATTGATAATACTAAGAGGAGTGAGTATAGTAATTGTCGTTCTATCGATCATATTAGCATAATATGGCTAATAATATGAGTTAGATTGATAATAATAGGAGTAATGAGTATAGTAATTGTAGTTCTATCGATCATATCTGCATAATATGGTTAATAATATGAGTTAGATTGATAATAGTGAGTGTAATAAGTATAGTGAATGTCGTTCTATCGATCATATCAGCATAATATGGGTAATAATATGAGTTGGATTGATAATAATAAGAGTAATGAGTATAGTAATAGTAGTTCTATCGATCATATAAGTATAATGTGGCTAATAATACGAGTCAGATTCATAATAATAAGAGTAATAAGTATAGTAATTGTCGTTCTATCGATCATATAAGCATAATATGGCTAATAATATGAGTTAGATTTATAATAATAAGAGTAATAAGTATAGTAATTGTCGTTCTATCGATCATATAAGCACAATATGGCTAATAATAAGAGTTAGATTGATAATAATAAGAGTAATAAGTATAGTAATTGTCGTTCTATCGATCATATCTGCATAATATGGTTAATAATATGAGTTAGATTGATAATAATAAGAGTAATAAGTATAGTAATTGTCGTTATATCGATCATATAACCATAATATGGCTAATAGCATGAGATAGATTGATAATAATAAGAGTAATGAGTATAGTAATTGTCATTCTATCGATCATATTAGCATAATATGGCTAATAATATGAGTTAGATTGATAATAATAGGAGTAATGAGTATAGTAATTGTAGTTCTATCGATCATATCTGCATAATATGGTTAATAATATGAGTTAGATTGATAATAGTGAGTGTAATAAGTATAGTGAATGTCGTTCTATCGATCATATCCGCATAATATGGGTAATAATATGAGTTGGATTGATAATAATAAGAGTAATGAGTATAGTAATAGTAGTTCTATCGATCATATAAGCATAATGTGGCTAATAATACGAGTCAGATTCATAATAATAAGAGTAATAAGTATAGTGAATGTCGTTCTATCGATCATATCAGCATATATGGCTAATAATATGAGTTAGATTCATAATAATAAGAGTAATAAGTATAGTAATTGTCGTTCTATCGATCATATAAGCATAATATGGCTAATAATATGAGTTAGAGTGATAATACTAAGAGTAGTGAGTATAGTAATTCTCATTCTATCGATCATATAAGCATAATATGGCTAATAATATGAGTTAGATTGATAATAATAAGGGTAATAAGTATAGTAATTGTCGTTCTCTCGATCATATAAGCATAATATGGCTAATAATATGAGTTAGATTGATAATACTAAGAGGAGTGAGTATAGTAATTGTCGTTCTATCGATCATATAAGCATAATATGACTAATAATATGAGTTAGATTGATAATAATAAGAGTAATGAGTATAGTAATTGTAGTTCTATCGATCATATCTGCATAGTATGGTTAATAATATGAGTTAGATTGATAATAGTGAGTGTAATAAGTATAGTGAATGTCGTTCTATCGATCATATCAGCATAATATGGGTAATAATATGAGTTGGATTGATAATAATAAGAGTAATGAGTATAGTAATTGTAGTTCTATCGATCATATCTGCATAATATGGTTAATAATATGAGTTAGATTGATGATAATAAGAGTAATAAGTATAGTAATTGTCGTTATATCGATCATATAACCATAATATGGCTAATAGCATGAGATAGATTGATAATAATAAGAGTAATGAGTATAGTAATTGTCATTCTATCGATCATATCTGCATAATATGGTTAATAATATGAGTTAGATTGATAATAGTGAGTGTAATAAATATAGTAATTGTCGTTCTATCGCTCATCTAAGCACAATATGGTTAATAATATGAGTTAGATTGATAATACTAAGAGGAGTGAGTATAGTAATTGTCGTTCTATCGATCATATTAGCATAATATGGCTAATAATATGAGTTAGATTGATAATAATAGGAGTAATGAGTATAGTAATTGTAGTTCTATCGATCATATCTGCATAATATGGTTAATAATATGAGTTAGATTGATAATAGTGAGTGTAATAAGTATAGTGAATGTCGTTCTATCGATCATATCAGCATAATATGGGTAATAATATGAGTTGGATTGATAATAATAAGAGTAATGAGTATAGTAATAGTAGTTCTATCGATCATATAAGCATAATGTGGCTAATAATACGAGTCAGATTCATAATAATAAGAGTAATAAGTATAGTGAATGTCGTTCTATCGATCATATCAGCATATATGGCTAATAATATGAGTTAGATTCATAATAATAAGAGTAATAAGTATAGTAATTGTCGTTCTATCGATCATATAAGCATAATATGGCTAATAATATGAGTTAGAGTGATAATACTAAGAGTAGTGAGTATAGTAATTCTCATTCTATCGATCATATAAGCATAATATGGCTAATAATATGAGTTAGGTTGATAATAACAAGAGTAATAAGTATAGTAAATGTCGTGCTATCGATCATATAAGCACAATATGGTTAATAATATGAGTTAGATTGATAATACTAAGAGGAGTGAGTATAGTAATTGTCGTTCTATCGATCATATTAGCATAATATGGCTAATAATATGAGTTAGATTGATAATAATAGGAGTAATGAGTATAGTAATTGTAGTTCTATCGATCATATCTGCATAATATGGTTAATAATATGAGTTAGATTGATAATAGTGAGTGTAATAAGTATAGTGAATGTCGTTCTATCGATCATATCAGCATAATATGGGTAATAATATGAGTTGGATTGATAATAATAAGAGTAATGAGTATAGTAATAGTAGTTCTATCGATCATATAAGCATAATGTGGCTAATAATACGAGTCAGATTCATAATAATAAGAGTAATAAGTATAGTAATTGTCGTTCTATCGATCATATAAGCATAATATGGCTAATAATATGAGTTAGATTTATAATAATACGAGTAATAAGTATAGTAATTGTCGTTCTATCGATCATATAAGCACAATATGGCTAATAATAAGAGTTAGATTGATAATAATAAGAGTAATAAGTATAGTAATTGTCGTTCTATCGATCATATCTGCATAATATGGTTAATAATATGAGTTAGATTGATAATAATAAGAGTAATAAGTATAGTAATTGTCGTTATATCGATCATATAACCATAATATGGCTAATAGCATGAGATAGATTGATAATAATAAGAGTAATGAGTATAGCAATTGTCATTCTATCGATCATATCTGCATAATATGGTTAATAATATGAGTTAGATTGATAATAGTGAGTGTAATAAATATAGTAATTGTCGTTCTATCGCTCATATAAGCACAATATGGTTAATAATATGAGTTAGATTGATAATACTAAGAGGAGTGAGTATAGTAATTGTCGTTCTATCGATCATATTAGCATAATATGGCTAATAATATGAGTTAGATTGATAATAATAGGAGTAATGAGTATAGTAATTGTAGTTCTATCGATCATATCTGCATAATATGGTTAATAATATGAGTTAGATTGATAATAGTGAGTGTAATAAGTATAGTGAATGTCGTTCTATCGATCATATCAGCATAATATGGGTAATAATATGAGTTGGATTGATAATAATAAGAGTAATGAGTATAGTAATAGTAGTTCTATCGATCATATAAGCATAATGTGGCTAATAATACGAGTCAGATTCATAATAATAAGAGTAATAAGTATAGTGAATGTCGTTCTATCGATCATATCAGCATATATGGCTAATAATATGAGTTAGATTCATAATAATAAGAGTAATAAGTATAGTAATTGTCGTTCTATCGATCATATAAGCATAATATGGCTAATAATATGAGTTAGAGTGATAATACTAAGAGTAGTGAGTATAGTAATTCTCATTCTATCGATCATATAAGCATAATATGGCTAATAATATGAGTTAGATTGATAATAATAAGGGTAATAAGTATAGTAATTGTCGTTCTCTCGATCATATAAGCATAATATGGCTAATAATATGAGTTAGATTGATAATACTAAGAGGAGTGAGTATAGTAATTGTCGTTCTATCGATCATATAAGCATAATATGACTAATAATATGAGTTAGATTGATAATAATAAGAGTAATGAGTATAGTAATTGTAGTTCTATCGATCATATCTGCATAGTATGGTTAATAATATGAGTTAGATTGATAATAGTGAGTGTAATAAGTATAGTGAATGTCGTTCTATCGATCATATCAGCATAATATGGGTAATAATATGAGTTGGATTGATAATAATAAGAGTAATGAGTATAGTAATTGTAGTTCTATCGATCATATCTGCATAATATGGTTAATAATATGAGTTAGATTGATAATAATAAGAGTAATAAGTATAGTAATTGTCGTTATATCGATCATATAACCATAATATGGCTAATAGCATGAGATAGATTGATAATAATAAGAGTAATGAGTATAGTAATTGTCATTCTATCGATCATATCTGCATAATATGGTTAATAATATGAGTTAGATTGATAATAGTGAGTGTAATAAATATAGTAATTGTCGTTCTATCGCTCATCTAAGCACAATATGGTTAATAATATGAGTTAGATTGATAATACTAAGAGGAGTGAGTATAGTAATTGTCGTTCTATCGATCATATTAGCATAATATGGCTAATAATATGAGTTAGATTGATAATAATAGGAGTAATGAGTATAGTAATTGTAGTTCTATCGATCATATCTGCATAATATGGTTAATAATATGAGTTAGATTGATAATAGTGAGTGTAATAAGTATAGTGAATGTCGTTCTATCGATCATATCAGCATAATATGGGTAATAATATGAGTTGGATTGATAATAATAAGAGTAATGAGTATAGTAATAGTAGTTCTATCGATCATATAAGCATAATGTGGCTAATAATACGAGTCAGATTCATAATAATAAGAGTAATAAGTATAGTAATTGTCGTTCTATCGATCATATAAGCATAATATGGCTAATAATATGAGTTAGATTTATAATAATACGAGTAATAAGTATAGTAATTGTCGTTCTATCGATCATATAAGCACAATATGGCTAATAATAAGAGTTAGATTGATAATAATAAGAGTAATAAGTATAGTAATTGTCGTTCTATCGATCATATCTGCATAATATGGTTAATAATATGAGTTAGATTGATAATAATAAGAGTAATAAGTATAGTAATTGTCGTTATATCGATCATATAACCATAATATGGCTAATAGCATGAGATAGATTGATAATAATAAGAGTAATGAGTATAGCAATTGTCATTCTATCGATCATATCTGCATAATATGGTTAATAATATGAGTTAGATTGATAATAGTGAGTGTAATAAATATAGTAATTGTCGTTCTATCGCTCATATAAGCACAATATGGTTAATAATATGAGTTAGATTGATAATACTAAGAGGAGTGAGTATAGTAATTGTCGTTCTATCGATCATATTAGCATAATATGGCTAATAATATGAGTTAGATTGATAATAATAGGAGTAATGAGTATAGTAATTGTAGTTCTATCGATCATATCTGCATAATATGGTTAATAATATGAGTTAGATTGATAATAGTGAGTGTAATAAGTATAGTGAATGTCGTTCTATCGATCATATCAGCATAATATGGGTAATAATATGAGTTGGATTGATAATAATAAGAGTAATGAGTATAGTAATAGTAGTTCTATCGATCATATAAGCATAATGTGGCTAATAATACGAGTCAGATTCATAATAATAAGAGTAATAAGTATAGTGAATGTCGTTCTATCGATCATATCAGCATATATGGCTAATAATATGAGTTAGATTCATAATAATAAGAGTAATAAGTATAGTAATTGTCGTTCTATCGATCATATAAGCATAATATGGCTAATAATATGAGTTAGAGTGATAATACTAAGAGTAGTGAGTATAGTAATTCTCATTCTATCGATCATATAAGCATAATATGGCTAATAATATGAGTTAGATTGATAATAATAAGGGTAATAAGTATAGTAATTGTCGTTCTCTCGATCATATAAGCATAATATGGCTAATAATATGAGTTAGATTGATAATACTAAGAGGAGTGAGTATAGTAATTGTCGTTCTATCGATCATATAAGCATAATATGACTAATAATATGAGTTAGATTGATAATAATAAGAGTAATGAGTATAGTAATTGTAGTTCTATCGATCATATCTGCATAGTATGGTTAATAATATGAGTTAGATTGATAATAGTGAGTGTAATAAGTATAGTGAATGTCGTTCTATCGATCATATCAGCATAATATGGGTAATAATATGAGTTGGATTGATAATAATAAGAGTAATGAGTATAGTAATTGTAGTTCTATCGATCATATCTGCATAATATGGTTAATAATATGAGTTAGATTGATAATAATAAGAGTAATAAGTATAGTAATTGTCGTTATATCGATCATATAACCATAATATGGCTAATAGCATGAGATAGATTGATAATAATAAGAGTAATGAGTATAGTAATTGTCATTCTATCGATCATATCTGCATAATATGGTTAATAATATGAGTTAGATTGATAATAGTGAGTGTAATAAATATAGTAATTGTCGTTCTATCGCTCATCTAAGCACAATATGGTTAATAATATGAGTTAGATTGATAATACTAAGAGGAGTGAGTATAGTAATTGTCGTTCTATCGATCATATTAGCATAATATGGCTAATAATATGAGTTAGATTGATAATAATAGGAGTAATGAGTATAGTAATTGTAGTTCTATCGATCATATCTGCATAATATGGTTAATAATATGAGTTAGATTGATAATAGTGAGTGTAATAAGTATAGTGAATGTCGTTCTATCGATCATATCAGCATAATATGGGTAATAATATGAGTTGGATTGATAATAATAAGAGTAATGAGTATAGTAATAGTAGTTCTATCGATCATATAAGCATAATGTGGCTAATAATACGAGTCAGATTCATAATAATAAGAGTAATAAGTATAGTGAATGTCGTTCTATCGATGATATCAGCATATATGGCTAATAATATGAGTTAGATTCATAATAATAAGAGTAATAAGTATAGTAATTGTCGTTCTATCGATCATATAAGCATAATATGGCTAATAATATGAGTTAGAGTGATAATACTAAGAGTAGTGAGTATAGTAATTCTCATTCTATCGATCATATAAGCATAATATGGCTAATAATATGAGTTAGATTGATAATAATAAGGGTAATAAGTATAGTAATTGTCGTTCTCTCGATCATATAAGCATAATATGGCTAATAATATGAGTTAGATTGAAAATACTAAGAGGAGTGAGTATAGTAATTGTCGTTCTATCGATCATATAAGCATAATATGACTAATAATATGAGTTAGATTGATAATAATAAGAGTAATGAGTATAGTAATTGTAGTTCTATCGATCATATCTGCATAGTATGGTTAATAATATGAGTTAGATTGATAATAGTGAGTGTAATAAGTATAGTGAATGTCGTTCTATCGATCATATCAGCATAATATGGGTAATAATATGAGTTGGATTGATAATAATAAGAGTAATGAGTATAGTAATTGTAGTTCTATCGATCATTTAAGCATGATATGGCTAATAATATGAGTTAGATTGATAATAGTGAGTGTAATAAGTATAGTGAATGTCGTTCTATCGATCATATCAGCATAATATGGGTAATAATATGAGTAGGATTGATAATAATAAGAGTAATGAGTATAGTAATTGTAGTTCTATCGATCATTTAAGCATAATATGGCTAATAATATGAGTTAGATTGATAAAAATAAGAGTAATGAGTATAGTGATTGTAGTTCTATCGATCATATCTGCATAATATGGTTAATAATATGAGTTAGATTGATAATAATAAGAGTAATAAGTATAGTATTTGTCGTTCTATCGATCATATAAGCATAATATGGCTAATAATATGAGTTAGATTGATAATAATAAGAGTAATAAGTATAGTAATTGTCGTTCTATCGATCATTTAAGCATAATATGGCTAATAATATTAGTCAGATTGGTAATAATAACAGTAATAAGTATAGTAATTGTCGTTCTATCGACAATATAAGCATAATATGGCTAATAATATGAGTTAGATTGATAATACTAAGATTAGTGAGTATAGTAATTCTCGTTCTATCGATCATATAAGCATAATATGGCTAATAATATGAGTTAGATTGATAATAATGAGAGTAATAAGTATAGTAACTGTCGTTCTATCGATCATATAAGCATAATATGGCTAATAATATGAGTTAGAGTGATAATACTAAGAGTAGTGAGTATAGTAATTCTCATTCTATCGATCATATAAGCATAATATGGCTAATAATATGAGTTAGATTGATAATAATAAGGGTAATAAGTATAGTAATTGTCGTTCTCTCGATCATATAAGCATAATATGGCTAATAATATGAGTTAGGTTGATAATAACAAGAGTAATAAGTATAGTAAATGTCGTGCTATCGATCATATCTGCATAATATGGTTAATAATATGAGTTAGATTGATAATAATAGGAGTAATAAGTATAGTCATTGTCGTTATATCGATCATATAACCATAATATGGCTAATAGCATGAGTTAGATTGATAATAATAAGAGTAATGAGTATAGTAATTGTCGTTCTATCGATCATATCCGCATAATATGGTCAATAATATGAGTTAGATTGATAATAGTGAGTGTAATAAATATAGTAATTGTCGTTCTATCGCTCATATAAGCACAATATGGTTAATAATATGAGTTAGATTGATAATACTAAGAGGAGTGAGTATAGTAATTGTCGTTCTATCGATCATATTAGCATAATATGGCTAATAATATGAGTTAGATTGATAATAATAGGAGTAATGAGTATAGTAATTGTAGTTCTATCGATCATATCTGCATAATATGGTTAATAATATGAGTTAGATTGATAATAGTGAGTGTAATAAGTATAGTGAATGTCGTTCTATCGATCATATCAGCATAATATGGGTAATAATATGAGTTGGATTGATAATAATAAGAGTAATGAGTATAGTAATAGTAGTTCTATCGATCATATAAGCATAATGTGGCTAATAATACGAGTCAGATTCATAATAATAAGAGTAATAAGTATAGTAATTGTCGTTCTGTCGATCATATAAGCATAATATGGCTAATAATATGAGTTAGATTTATAATAATAAGAGTAATAAGTATAGTAATTGTCGTTCTATCGATCATATAAGCACAATATGGCTAATAATAAGAGTTAGATTGATAATAATAAGAGTAATAAGTATAGTAATTGTCGTTCTATCGATCATATCTGCATAATATGGTTAATAATATGAGTTAGATTGATAATAGTGAGTGTAATAAATATAGTAATTGTCGTTCTATCGCTCATATAAGCACAATATGGTTAATAATATGAGTTAGATTGATAATACTAAGAGGAGTGAGTATAGTAATTGTCGTTCTATCGATCATATTAGCATAATATGGCTAATAATATGAGTTAGATTGATAATAATAGGAGTAATGAGTATAGTAATTGTAGTTCTATCGATCATATCTGCATAATATGGTTAATAATATGAGTTAGATTGATAATAGTGAGTGTAATAAGTATAGTGAATGTCGTTCTATCGATCATATCAGCATAATATGGGTAATAATATGAGTTGGATTGATAATAATAAGAGTAATGAGTATAGTAATAGTAGTTCTATCGATCATATAAGCATAATGTGGCTAATAATACGAGTCAGATTCATAATAATAAGAGTAATAAGTATAGTGAATGTCGTTCTATCGATCATATCAGCATATATGGCTAATAATATGAGTTAGAGTGATAATACTAAGAGTAGTGAGTATAGTAATTCTCATTCTATCGATCATATAAGCATAATATGGCTAATAATATGAGTTAGATTGATAATAATAAGGGTAATAAGTATAGTAATTGTCGTTCTCTCGATCATATAAGCATAATATGGCTAATAATATGAGTTAGATTGATAATACTAAGAGGAGTGAGTATAGTAATTGTCGTTCTATCGATCATATAAGCATAATATGACTAATAATATGAGTTAGATTGATAATAATAAGAGTAATGAGTATAGTAATTGTAGTTCTATCGATCATATCTGCATAGTATGGTTAATAATATGAGTTAGATTGATAATAGTGAGTGTAATAAATATAGTAATTGTCGTTCTATCGCTCATATAAGCACAATATGGTTAATAATATGAGTTAGATTGATAATACTAAGAGGAGTGAGTATAGTAATTGTCGTTCTATCGATCATATTAGCATAATATGGCTAATAATATGAGTTAGATTGATAATAATAGGAGTAATGAGTATAGTAATTGTAGTTCTATCTATCATATCTGCATAATATGGTTAATAATATGAGTTAGATTGATAATAGTGAGTGTAATATGTATAGTGAATGTCGTTCTATCGATCATATCAGCATAATATGGGTAATAATATGAGTTGGATTGATAATAATAAGAGTAATGAGTATAGTAATAGTAGTTCTATCGATCATATAAGCATAATGTGGCTAATAATACGAGTCAGATTCATAATAATAAGAGTAATAAGTATAGTGAATGTCGTTCTATCGATCATATCAGCATATATGGCTAATAATATGAGTTAGATTCATAATAATAAGAGTAATAAGTATAGTAATTGTCGTTCTATCGATCATATAAGCATAATATGGCTAATAATATGAGTTAGAGTGATAATACTAAGAGTAGTGAGTATAGTAATTCTCATTCTATCGATCATATAAGCATAATATGGCTAATAATATGAGTTAGATTGATAATAATAAGGGTAATAAGTATAGTAATTGTCGTTCTCTCGATCATATAAGCATAATATGGCTAATAATATGAGCTAGATTGATAATACTAAGAGGAGTGAGTATAGTAATTGTCGTTCTATCGATCATATAAGCATAATATGACTAATAATATGAGTTAGATTGATAATAATAAGAGTAATGAGTATAGTAATTGTAGTTCTATCGATCATATCTGCATAGTATGGTTAATAATATGAGTTAGATTGATAATAGTGAGTGTAATAAGTATAGTGAATGTCGTTCTATCGATCATATCAGCATAATATGGGTAATAATATGAGTTGGATTGATAATAATAAGAGTAATGAGTATAGTAATTGTAGTTCTATCGATCATTTAAGCATGATATGGCTAATAATATGAGTTAGATTGATAATAATAACAGTAATAAGTATAGTAATTGTCGTTCTATCGATAATATAAGCATAATATGGCTAATAATATGAGTTAGATTGATAATAATAAGAGTAATGAGTATAGTAATTGTAGTTCTATCGATCATTTAAGCATAATATGGCTAATAATACGAGTTAGATTGATAATAATAAGAGTAATGAGCATAGTGATTGTAGTTCTATCGATCATATCTGCATAATATGGTTAATAATATGAGTTAGATTGATAATAATAAGAGTAATAAGTATAGTATTTGTCGTTCTATCGATCATATAAGCATAATATGGCTAATAATATGAGTTAGATTGATAATAATAAGAGTAATAAGTATAGTAATTGTCGTTCTATCGATCATTTAAGCATAATATGGCTAATAATATGATTCAGATTGATAATAATAACAGTAATAAGTATAGTAATTGTCGTTCTATCGATAATATAAGCATAATATGCCTAATAATATGAGTTAGATTGATAAAACTAAGAGTAGTGAGTATAGTAATTCTCGTTCTATCGATCACATAAGCATAATATGGCTAATAATATGAGTTAGATTGATAATAATAAGAGTAATAAGTATAGTAATTGTCGTTCTATCGATCATATAAGCATAATATGGCTAATAATATGAGTTAGATTGAGAATACTAAGAGTAGTGAGTATAGTAATTCTCGTTCTATCGATCATATAAGCATAATATGGCTAATAATATGAGTTAGATTGATAATAATAAGAGTAATGAGTATAGTAATTGTAGTTCTATCGATCATTTAAGCATAATATGGCTAATAATATGAGTTAGATTGATAATAATAACAGTAATAAGTATAGTAATTGTCGTTCTATCGCTCATATAAGCACAATATGGCTAATAATATGAGTCAGATTCATAATAATAAGAGTAATAAGTATAGTAGTTGTCGTTCTATCGATCATTTAAGCATAATATGGCGAATAATATGAGTTGGGTTGATAAAAATAAGAATAATAAGAATAGTAATTGTCGTTCTATCGATCATATCAGCATAATATGGCTAATAATATGAGTTAGGTTGATAATAACAAGAGTAATAAGTATAGTAAATGTCGTGCTATCGATCATATAAGCACAATATGGTTAATAATATGAGTTAGATTGATAATACTAAGAGGAGTGAGTATAGTAATTGTCGTTCTATCGATCATATTAGCATAATATGGCTAATAATATGAGTTAGATTGATAATAATAGGAGTAATGAGTATAGTAATTGTAGTTCTATCGATCATATCTGCATAATATGGTTAATAATATGAGTTAGATTGATAATAGTGAGTGTAATAAGTATAGTGAATGTCGTTCTATCGATCATATCAGCATAATATGGGTAATAATATGAGTTGGATTGATAATAATAAGAGTAATGAGTATAGTAATAGTAGTTCTATCGATCATATAAGTATAATGTGGCTAATAATACGAGTCAGATTCATAATAATAAGAGTAATAAGTATAGTAATTGTCGTTCTATCGATCATATAAGCATAATATGGCTAATAATATGAGTTAGATTTATAATAATAAGAGTAATAAGTATAGTAATTGTCGTTCTATCGATCATATAAGCACAATATGGCTAATAATAAGAGTTAGATTGATAATAATAAGAGTAATAAGTATAGTAATTGTCGTTCTATCGATCATATCTGCATAATATGGTTAATAATATGAGTTAGATTGATAATAATAAGAGTAATAAGTATAGTAATTGTCGTTATATCGATCATATAACCATAATATGGCTAATAGCATGAGATAGATTGATAATAATAAGAGTAATGAGTATAGTAATTGTCATTCTATCGATCATATCTGCATAATATGGTTAATAATATGAGTTAGATTGATAATAGTGAGTGTAATAAATATAGTAATTGTCGTTCTATCGCTCATATAAGCACAATATGGTTAATAATATGAGTTAGATTGATAATACTAAGAGGAGTGAGTATAGTAATTGTCGTTCTATCGATCATATTTGCATAATATGGCTAATAATATGAGTTAGATTGATAATAATAGGAGTAATGAGTATAGTAATTGTAGTTCTATCGATCATATCTGCATAATATGGTTAATAATATGAGTTAGATTGATAATAGTGAGTGTAATAAGTATAGTGAATGTCGTTCTATCGATCATATCCGCATAATATGGGTAATAATATGAGTTGGATTGATAATAATAAGAGTAATGAGTATAGTAATAGTAGTTCTATCGATCATATAAGCATAATGTGGCTAATAATACGAGTCAGATTCATAATAATAAGAGTAATAAGTATAGTGAATGTCGTTCTATCGATCATATCAGCATATATGGCTAATAATATGAGTTAGAGTGATAATACTAAGAGTAGTGAGTATAGTAATTCTCATTCTATCGATCATATAAGCATAATATGGCTAATAATATGAGTTAGATTGATAATAATAAGGGTAATAAGTATAGTAATTCTCGTTCTATCGATCACATAAGCATAATATGGCTAATAATATGAGTTAGATTGATAATAATAAGAGTAATAAGTATAGTAATTGTCGTTCTATCGATCATATAAGCATAATATGGCTAATAATATGAGTTAGATTGAGAATACTAAGAGTAGTGAGTATAGTAATTCTCGTTCTATCGATCATATAAGCATAATATGGCTAATAATATGAGTTAGGTTGATAATAACAAGAGTAATAAGTATAGTAAATGTCGTGCTATCGATCATATAAGCACAATATGGTTAATAATATGAGTTAGATTGATAATACTAAGAGGAGTGAGTATAGTAATTGTCGTTCTATCGATCATATTAGCATAATATGGCTAATAATATGAGTTAGATTGATAATAATAGGAGTAATGAGTATAGTAATTGTAGTTCTATCGATCATATCTGCATAATATGGTTAATAATATGAGTTAGATTGATAATAGTGAGTGTAATAAGTATAGTGAATGTCGTTCTATCGATCATATCAGCATAATATGGGTAATAATATGAGTTGGATTGATAATAATAAGAGTAATGAGTATAGTAATAGTAGTTCTATCGATCATATAAGTATAATGTGGCTAATAATACGAGTCAGATTCATAATAATAAGAGTAATAAGTATAGTAATTGTCGTTCTATCGATCATATAAGCATAATATGGCTAATAATATGAGTTAGATTTATAATAATAAGAGTAATAAGTATAGTAATTGTCGTTCTATCGATCATATAAGCACAATATGGCTAATAATAAGAGTTAGATTGATAATAATAAGAGTAATAAGTATAGTAATTGTCGTTCTATCGATCATATCTGCATAATATGGTTAATAATATGAGTTAGATTGATAATAATAAGAGTAATAAGTATAGTAATTGTCGTTATATCGATCATATAACCATAATATGGCTAATAGCATGAGATAGATTGATAATAATAAGAGTAATGAGTATAGTAATTGTCATTCTATCGATCATATCTGCATAATATGGTTAATAATATGAGTTAGATTGATAATAGTGAGTGTAATAAATATAGTAATTGTCGTTCTATCGCTCATATAAGCACAATATGGTTAATAATATGAGTTAGATTGATAATACTAAGAGGAGTGAGTATTGTAATTGTCGTTCTATCGATCATATTAGCATAATATGGCTAATAATATGAGTTAGATTGATAATAATAGGAGTAATGAGTATAGTAATTGTAGTTCTATCGATCATATCTGCATAATATGGTTAATAATATGAGTTAGATTGATAATAGTGAGTGTAATAAGTATAGTGAATGTCGTTCTATCGATCATATCCGCATAATATGGGTAATAATATGAGTTGGATTGATAATAATAAGAGTAATGAGTATAGTAATAGTAGTTCTATCGATCATATAAGCATAATGTGGCTAATAATACGAGTCAGATTCATAATAATAAGAGTAATAAGTATAGTGAATGTCGTTCTATCGATCATATCAGCATATATGGCTAATAATATGAGTTAGATTGATAATAATAAGGGTAATAAGTATAGTAATTCTCGTTCTATCGATCACATAAGCATAATATGGCTAATAATATGAGTTAGATTGATAATAATAAGAGTAATAAGTATAGTAATTGTCGTTCTATCGATCATATAAGCATAATATGGCTAATAATATGAGTTAGATTGAGAATACTAAGAGTAGTGAGTATAGTAATTCTCGTTCTATCGATCATATAAGCATAATATGGCTAATAATATGAGTTAGGTTGATAATAACAAGAGTAATAAGTATAGTAAATGTCGTGCTATCGATCATATAAGCACAATATGGTTAATAATATGAGTTAGATTGATAATACTAAGAGGAGTGAGTATAGTAATTGTCGTTCTATCGATCATATTAGCATAATATGGCTAATAATATGAGTTAGATTGATAATAATAGGAGTAATGAGTATAGTAATTGTAGTTCTATCGATCATATCTGCATAATATGGTTAATAATATGAGTTAGATTGATAATAGTGAGTGTAATAAGTATAGTGAATGTCGTTCTATCGATCATATCAGCATAATATGGGTAATAATATGAGTTGGATTGATAATAATAAGAGTAATGAGTATAGTAATAGTAGTTCTATCGATCATATAAGTATAATGTGGCTAATAATACGAGTCAGATTCATAATAATAAGAGTAATAAGTATAGTAATTGTCGTTCTATCGATCATATAAGCATAATATGGCTAATAATATGAGTTAGATTTATAATAATAAGAGTAATAAGTATAGTAATTGTCGTTCTATCGATCATATAAGCACAATATGGCTAATAATAAGAGTTAGATTGATAATAATAAGAGTAATAAGTATAGTAATTGTCGTTCTATCGATCATATCTGCATAATATGGTTAATAATATGAGTTAGATTGATAATAATAAGAGTAATAAGTATAGTAATTGTCGTTATATCGATCATATAACCATAATATGGCTAATAGCATGAGATAGATTGATAATAATAAGAGTAATGAGTATAGTAATTGTCATTCTATCGATCATATCTGCATAATATGGTTAATAATATGAGTTAGATTGATAATAGTGAGTGTAATAAATATAGTAATTGTCGTTCTATCGCTCATATAAGCACAATATGGTTAATAATATGAGTTAGATTGATAATACTAAGAGGAGTGAGTATTGTAATTGTCGTTCTATCGATCATATTAGCATAATATGGCTAATAATATGAGTTAGATTGATAATAATAGGAGTAATGAGTATAGTAATTGTAGTTCTATCGATCATATCTGCATAATATGGTTAATAATATGAGTTAGATTGATAATAGTGAGTGTAATAAGTATAGTGAATGTCGTTCTATCGATCATATCCGCATAATATGGGTAATAATATGAGTTGGATTGATAATAATAAGAGTAATGAGTATAGTAATAGTAGTTCTATCGATCATATAAGCATAATGTGGCTAATAATACGAGTCAGATTCATAATAATAAGAGTAATAAGTATAGTGAATGTCGTTCTATCGATCATATCAGCATATATGGCTAATAATATGAGTTAGATTCATAATAATAAGAGTAATAAGTATAGTAATTGTCGTTCTATCGATCATATAAGCATAATATGGCTAATAATATGAGTTAGAGTGATAATACTAAGAGTAGTGAGTATAGTAATTCTCATTCTATCGATCATATAAGCATAATATGGCTAATAATATGAGTTAGATTGATAATAATAAGGGTAATAAGTATAGTAATTGTCGTTCTCTCGATCATATAAGCATAATATGGCTAATAATATGAGTTATATTGATAATACTAAGAGGAGTGAGTATAGTAATTGTCGTTCTATCGATCATATAAGCATAATATGACTAATAATATGAGTTAGATTGATAATAATAAGAGTAATGAGTATAGTAATTGTAGTTCTATCGATCATATCTGCATAGTATGGTTAATAATATGAGTTAGATTGATAATAGTGAGTGTAATAAGTATAGTGAATGTCGTTCTATCGATCATATCAGCATAATATGGGTAATAATATGAGTTGGATTGATAATAATAAGAGTAATGAGTATAGTAATTGTAGTTCTATCGATCATATCTGCATAATATGGTTAATAATATGAGTTAGATTGATGATAATAAGAGTAATAAGTATAGTAATTGTCGTTATATCGATCATATAACCATAATATGGCTAATAGCATGAGATAGATTGATAATAATAAGAGTAATGAGTATAGTAATTGTCATTCTATCGATCATATCTGCATAATATGGTTAATAATATGAGTTAGATTGATAATAGTGAGTGTAATAAATATAGTAATTGTCGTTCTATCGCTCATCTAAGCACAATATGGTTAATAATATGAGTTAGATTGATAATACTAAGAGGAGTGAGTATAGTAATTGTCGTTCTATCGATCATATTAGCATAATATGGCTAATAATATGAGTTAGATTGATAATAATAGGAGTAATGAGTATAGTAATTGTAGTTCTATCGATCATATCTGCATAATATGGTTAATAATATGAGTTAGATTGATAATAGTGAGTGTAATAAGTATAGTGAATGTCGTTCTATCGATCATATCAGCATAATATGGGTAATAATATGAGTTGGATTGATAATAATAAGAGTAATGAGTATAGTAATAGTAGTTCTATCGATCATATAAGCATAATGTGGCTAATAATACGAGTCAGATTCATAATAATAAGAGTAATAAGTATAGTGAATGTCGTTCTATCGATCATATCAGCATATATGGCTAATAATATGAGTTAGATTCATAATAATAAGAGTAATAAGTATAGTAATTGTCGTTCTATCGATCATATAAGCATAATATGGCTAATAATATGAGTTAGAGTGATAATACTAAGAGTAGTGAGTATAGTAATTCTCATTCTATGGATCATATAAGCATAATATGGCTAATAATATGAGTTAGGTTGATAATAACAAGAGTAATAAGTATAGTAAATGTCGTGCTATCGATCATATAAGCACAATATGGTTAATAATATGAGTTAGATTGATAATACTAAGAGGAGTGAGTATAGTAATTGTCGTTCTATCGATCATATTAGCATAATATGGCTAATAATATGAGTTAGATTGATAATAATAGGAGTAATGAGTATAGTAATTGTAGTTCTATCGATCATATCTGCATAATATGGTTAATAATATGAGTTAGATTGATAATAGTGAGTGTAATAAGTATAGTGAATGTCGTTCTATCGATCATATCAGCATAATATGGGTAATAATATGAGTTGGATTGATAATAATAAGAGTAATGAGTATAGTAATAGTAGTTCTATCGATCATATAAGCATAATGTGGCTAATAATACGAGTCAGATTCATAATAATAAGAGTAATAAGTATAGTAATTGTCGTTCTATCGATCATATAAGCATAATATGGCTAATAATATGAGTTAGATTTATAATAATACGAGTAATAAGTATAGTAATTGTCGTTCTATCGATCATATAAGCACAATATGGCTAATAATAAGAGTTAGATTGATAATAATAAGAGTAATAAGTATAGTAATTGTCGTTCTATCGATCATATCTGCATAATATGGTTAATAATATGAGTTAGATTGATAATAATAAGAGTAATAAGTATAGTAATTGTCGTTATATCGATCATATAACCATAATATGGCTAATAGCATGAGATAGATTGATAATAATAAGAGTAATGAGTATAGTAATTGTCATTCTATCGATCATATCTGCATAATATGGTTAATAATATGAGTTAGATTGATAATAGTGAGTGTAATAAATATAGTAATTGTCGTTCTATCGCTCATCTAAGCACAATATGGTTAATAATATGAGTTAGATTGATAATACTAAGAGGAGTGAGTATAGTAATTGTCGTTCTATCGATCATATTAGCATAATATGGCTAATAATATGAGTTAGATTGATAATAATAGGAGTAATGAGTATAGTAATTGTAGTTCTATCGATCATATCTGCATAATATGGTTAATAATATGAGTTAGATTGATAATAGTGAGTGTAATAAGTATAGTGAATGTCGTTCTATCGATCATATCAGCATAATATGGGTAATAATATAAGTTGGATTGATAATAATAAGAGTAATGAGTATAGTAATAGTAGTTCTATCGATCATATAAGCATAATGTGGCTAATAATACGAGTCAGATTCATAATAATAAGAGTAATAAGTATAGTGAATGTCGTTCTATCGATCATATCAGCATATATGGCTAATAATATGAGTTAGATTCATAATAATAAGAGTAATAAGTATAGTAATTGTCGTTCTATCGATCATATAAGCATAATATGGCTAATAATATGAGTTAGAGTGATAATACTAAGAGTAGTGAGTATAGTAATTCTCATTCTATCGATCATATAAGCATAATATGGCTAATAATATGAGTTAGATTGATAATAATAAGGGTAATAAGTATAGTAATTGTCGTTCTCTCGATCATATAAGCATAATATGGCTAATAATATGAGTTAGATTGATAATACTAAGAGGAGTGAGTATAGTAATTGTCGTTCTATCGATCATATAAGCATAATATGACTAATAATATGAGTTAGATTGATAATAATAAGAGTAATGAGTATAGTAATTGTCGTTCTATCGCTCATCTAAGCACAATATGGTTAATAATATGAGTTAGATTGATAATACTAAGAGGAGTGAGTATAGTAATTGTCGTTCTATCGATCATATTAGCATAATATGGCTAATAATATGAGTTAGATTGATAATAATAGGAGTAATGAGTATAGTAATTGTAGTTCTATCGATCATATCTGCATAATATGGTTAATAATATGAGTTAGATTGATAATAGTGAGTGTAATAAGTATAGTGAATGTCGTTCTATCGATCATATCAGCATAATATGGGTAATAATATGAGTTGGATTGATAATAATAAGAGAAATGAGTATAGTAATAGTAGTTCTATCGATCATATAAGCATAATGTGGCTAATAATACGAGTCAGATTCATAATAATAAGAGTAATAAGTATAGTGAATGTCGTTCTATCGATCATATCAGCATATATGGCTAATAATATGAGTTAGATTCATAATAATAAGAGTAATAAGTATAGTAATTGTCGTTCTATCGATCATATAAGCATAATATGGCTAATAATATGAGTTAGAGTGATAATACTAAGAGTAGTGAGTATAGTAATTCTCATTCTATCGATCATATAAGCATAATATGGCTAATAATATGAGTTAGGTTGATAATAACAAGAGTAATAAGTATAGTAAATGTCGTGCTATCGATCATATAAGCACAATATGGTTAATAATATGAGTTAGATTGATAATACTAAGAGGAGTGAGTATAGTAATTGTCGTTCTATCGATCATATTAGCATAATATGGCTAATAATATGAGTTAGATTGATAATAATAGGAGTAATGAGTATAGTAATTGTAGTTCTATCGATCATATCTGCATAATATGGTTAATAATATGAGTTAGATTGATAATAGTGAGTGTAATAAGTATAGTGAATGTCGTTCTATCGATCATATCAGCATAATATGGGTAATAATATGAGTTGGATTGATAATAATAAGAGTAATGAGTATAGTAATAGTAGTTCTATCGATCATATAAGCATAATGTGGCTAATAATACGAGTCAGATTCATAATAATAAGAGTAATAAGTATAGTAATTGTCGTTCTATCGATCATATAAGCATAATATGGCTAATAATATGAGTTAGATTTATAATAATACGAGTAATAAGTATAGTAATTGTCGTTCTATCGATCATATAAGCACAA
Organism: Megachile rotundata; assembly: GCF_050947335.1. Lineage (NCBI taxonomy): Eukaryota > Metazoa > Arthropoda > Insecta > Hymenoptera > Megachilidae > Megachile > Megachile rotundata. Next base: position 38,395 of record NW_027473775.1, read on the forward strand.
TATGGCTAATAATAAGAGTTAGATTGATAATAATAAGAGTAATAAGTATAGTAATTGTCGTTCTATCGATCATATCTGCATAATATGGTTAATAATATGAGTTAGATTGATAATAATAAGAGTAATAAGTATAGTAATTGTCGTTATATCGATCATATAACCATAATATGGCTAATAGCATGAGATAGATTGATAATAATAAGAGTAATGAGTATAGTAATTGTCATTCTATCGATCATATCTGCATAATATGGTTAATAATATGAGTTAGATTGATAATAGTGAGTGTAATAAATATAGTAATTGTCGTTCTATCGCTCATATAAGCACAATATGGTTAATAATATGAGTTAGATTGATAATACTAAGAGGAGTGAGTATAGTAATTGTCGTTCTATCGATCATATTAGCATAATATGGCTAATAATATGAGTTAGATTGATAATAATAGGAGTAATGAGTATAGTAATTGTAGTTCTATCGATCATATCTGCATAATATGGTTAATAATGTGAGTTAGATTGATAATAGTGAGTGTAATAAGTATAGTGAATGTCGTTCTATCGATCATAACAGCATAATATGGGTAATAATATGAGTTGGATTGATAATAATAAGAGTAATGAGTATAGTAATAGTAGTTCTATCGATCATATAAGCATAATGTGGCTAATAATACGAGTCAGATTCATAATAATAAGAGTAATAAGTATAGTGAATGTCGTTCTATCGATCATATCAGCATATATGGCTAATAATATGAGTTAGATTCATAATAATAAGAGTAATAAGTATAGTAATTGTCGTTCTATCGATCATATAAGCATAATATGGCTAATAATATGAGTTAGAGTGATAATACTAAGAGTAGTGAGTATAGTAATTCTCATTCTATCGATCATATAAGCATAATATGGCTAATAATATGAGTTAGATTGATAATAATAAGGGTAATAAGTATAGTAATTGTCGTTCTCTCGATCATATAAGCATAATATGGCTAATAATATGAGTTAGATTGATAATACTAAGAGGAGTGAGTATAGTAATTGTCGTTCTATCGATCATATAAGCATAATATGACTAATAATATGAGTTAGATTGATAATAATAAGAGTAATGAGTATAGTAATTGTAGTTCTATCGATCATATCTGCATAGTATGGTTAATAATATGAGTTAGATTGATAATAGTGAGTGTAATAAGTATAGTGAATGTCGTTCTATCGATCATATCAGCATAATATGGGTAATAATATGAGTTGGATTGATAATAATAAGAGTAATGAGTATAGTAATTGTAGTTCTATCGATCATATCTGCATAATATGGTTAATAATATGAGTTAGATTGATAATAATAAGAGTAATAAGTATAGTAATTGTCGTTATATCGATCATATAACCATAATATGGCTAATAGCATGAGATAGATTGATAATAATAAGAGTAATGAGTATAGTAATTGTCATTCTATCGATCATATCTGCATAATATGGTTAATAATATGAGTTAGATTGATAATAGTGAGTGTAATAAATATAGTAATTGTCGTTCTATCGCTCATCTAAGCACAATATGGTTAATAATATGAGTTAGATTGATAATACTAAGAGGAGTGAGTATAGTAATTGTCGTTCTATCGATCATATTAGCATAATATGGCTAATAATATGAGTTAGATTGATAATAATAGGAGTAATGAGTATAGTAATTGTAGTTCTATCGATCATATCTGCATAATATGGTTAATAATATGAGTTAGATTGATAATAGTGAGTGTAATAAGTATAGTGAATGTCGTTCTATCGATCATATCAGCATAATATGGGTAATAATATGAGTTGGATTGATAATAATAAGAGTAATGAGTATAGTAATAGTAGTTCTATCGATCATATAAGCATAATGTGGCTAATAATACGAGTCAGATTCATAATAATAAGAGTAATAAGTATAGTGAATGTCGTTCTATCGATCATATCAGCATATATGGCTAATAATATGAGTTAGATTCATAATAATAAGAGTAATAAGTATAGTAATTGTCGTTCTATCGATCATATAAGCATAATATGGCTAATAATATGAGTTAGAGTGATAATACTAAGAGTAGTGAGTATAGTAATTCTCATTCTATCGATCATATAAGCATAATATGGCTAATAATATGAGTTAGATTGATAATAATAAGGGTAATAAGTATAGTAATTGTCGTTCTCTCGATCATATAAGCATAATATGGCTAATAATATGAGTTAGATTGAAAATACTAAGAGGAGTGAGTATAGTAATTGTCGTTCTATCGATCATATAAGCATAATATGACTAATAATATGAGTTAGATTGATAATAATAAGAGTAATGAGTATAGTAATTGTAGTTCTATCGATCATATCTGCATAGTATGGTTAATAATATGAGTTAGATTGATAATAGTGAGTGTAATAAGTATAGTGAATGTCGTTCTATCGATCATATCAGCATAATATGGGTAATAATATGAGTTGGATTGATAATAATAAGAGTAATGAGTATAGTAATTGTAGTTCTATCGATCATTTAAGCATGATATGGCTAATAATATGAGTTAGATTGATAATAGTGAGTGTAATAAGTATAGTGAATGTCGTTCTATCGATCATATCAGCATAATATGGGTAATAATATGAGTAGGATTGATAATAATAAGAGTAATGAGTATAGTAATTGTAGTTCTATCGATCATTTAAGCATAATATGGCTAATAATATGAGTTAGATTGATAAAAATAAGAGTAATGAGTATAGTGATTGTAGTTCTATCGATCATATCTGCATAATATGGTTAATAATATGAGTTAGATTGATAATAATAAGAGTAATAAGTATAGTATTTGTCGTTCTATCGATCATATAAGCATAATATGGCTAATAATATGAGTTAGATTGATAATAATAAGAGTAATAAGTATAGTAATTGTCGTTCTATCGATCATTTAAGCATAATATGGCTAATAATATTAGTCAGATTGGTAATAATAACAGTAATAAGTATAGTAATTGTCGTTCTATCGACAATATAAGCATAATATGGCTAATAATATGAGTTAGATTGATAATACTAAGATTAGTGAGTATAGTAATTCTCGTTCTATCGATCATATAAGCATAATATGGCTAATAATATGAGTTAGATTGATAATAATGAGAGTAATAAGTATAGTAACTGTCGTTCTATCGATCATATAAGCATAATATGGCTAATAATATGAGTTAGAGTGATAATACTAAGAGTAGTGAGTATAGTAATTCTCATTCTATCGATCATATAAGCATAATATGGCTAATAATATGAGTTAGATTGATAATAATAAGGGTAATAAGTATAGTAATTGTCGTTCTCTCGATCATATAAGCATAATATGGCTAATAATATGAGTTAGGTTGATAATAACAAGAGTAATAAGTATAGTAAATGTCGTGCTATCGATCATATCTGCATAATATGGTTAATAATATGAGTTAGATTGATAATAATAGGAGTAATAAGTATAGTCATTGTCGTTATATCGATCATATAACCATAATATGGCTAATAGCATGAGTTAGATTGATAATAATAAGAGTAATGAGTATAGTAATTGTCGTTCTATCGATCATATCCGCATAATATGGTCAATAATATGAGTTAGATTGATAATAGTGAGTGTAATAAATATAGTAATTGTCGTTCTATCGCTCATATAAGCACAATATGGTTAATAATATGAGTTAGATTGATAATACTAAGAGGAGTGAGTATAGTAATTGTCGTTCTATCGATCATATTAGCATAATATGGCTAATAATATGAGTTAGATTGATAATAATAGGAGTAATGAGTATAGTAATTGTAGTTCTATCGATCATATCTGCATAATATGGTTAATAATATGAGTTAGTTTGATAATAGTGAGTGTAATAAGTATAGTGAATGTCGTTCTATCGATCATATCAGCATAATATGGGTAATAATATGAGTTGGATTGATAATAATAAGAGTAATGAGTATAGTAATAGTAGTTCTATCGATCATATAAGCATAATGTGGCTAATAATACGAGTCAGATTCATAATAATAAGAGTAATAAGTATAGTAATTGTCGTTCTATCGATCATATAAGCATAATATGGCTAATAATATGAGTTAGATTTATAATAATAAGAGTAATAAGTATAGTAATTGTCGTTCTATCGATCATATAAGCACAATATGGCTAATAATAAGAGTTAGATTGATAATAATAAGAGTAATAAGTATAGTAATTGTCGTTCTATCGATCATATCTGCATAATATGGTTAATAATATGAGTTAGATTGATAATAGTGAGTGTAATAAATATAGTAATTGTCGTTCTATCGCTCATATAAGCACAATATGGTTAATAATATGAGTTAGATTGATAATACTAAGAGGAGTGAGTATAGTAATTGTCGTTCTATCGATCATATTAGCATAATATGGCTAATAATATGAGTTAGATTGATAATAATAGGAGTAATGAGTATAGTAATTGTAGTTCTATCGATCATATCTGCATAATATGGTTAATAATATGAGTTAGATTGATAATAGTGAGTGTAATAAGTATAGTGAATGTCGTTCTATCGATCATATCAGCATAATATGGGTAATAATATGAGTTGGATTGATAATAATAAGAGTAATGAGTATAGTAATAGTAGTTCTATCGATCATATAAGCATAATGTGGCTAATAATACGAGTCAGATTCATAATAATAAGAGTAATAAGTATAGTGAATGTCGTTCTATCGATCATATCAGCATATATGGCTAATAATATGAGTTAGAGTGATAATACTAAGAGTAGTGAGTATAGTAATTCTCATTCTATCGATCATATAAGCATAATATGGCTAATAATATGAGTTAGATTGATAATAATAAGGGTAATAAGTATAGTAATTGTCGTTCTCTCGATCATATAAGCATAATATGGCTAATAATATGAGTTAGATTGATAATACTAAGAGGAGTGAGTATAGTAATTGTCGTTCTATCGATCATATAAGCATAATATGACTAATAATATGAGTTAGATTGATAATAATAAGAGTAATGAGTATAGTAATTGTAGTTCTATCGATCATATCTGCATAGTATGGTTAATAATATGAGTTAGATTGATAATAGTGAGTGTAATAAATATAGTAATTGTCGTTCTATCGCTCATATAAGCACAATATGGTTAATAATATGAGTTAGATTGATAATACTAAGAGGAGTGAGTATAGTAATTGTCGTTCTCTCGATCATATAAGCATAATATGGCTAATAATATGAGCTAGATTGATAATACTAAGAGGAGTGAGTATAGTAATTGTCGTTCTATCGATCATATAAGCATAATATGACTAATAATATGAGTTAGATTGATAATAATAAGAGTAATGAGTATAGTAATTGTAGTTCTATCGATCATATCTGCATAGTATGGTTAATAATATGAGTTAGATTGATAATAGTGAGTGTAATAAGTATAGTGAATGTCGTTCTATCGATCATATCAGCATAATATGGGTAATAATATGAGTTGGATTGATAATAATAAGAGTAATGAGTATAGTAATTGTAGTTCTATCGATCATTTAAGCATGATATGGCTAATAATATGAGTTAGATTGATAATAATAACAGTAATAAGTATAGTAATTGTCGTTCTATCGATAATATAAGCATAATATGGCTAATAATATGAGTTAGATTGATAATAATAAGAGTAATGAGTATAGTAATTGTAGTTCTATCGATCATTTAAGCATAATATGGCTAATAATACGAGTTAGATTGATAATAATAAGAGTAATGAGCATAGTGATTGTAGTTCTATCGATCATATCTGCATAATATGGTTAATAATATGAGTTAGATTGATAATAATAAGAGTAATAAGTATAGTATTTGTCGTTCTATCGATCATATAAGCATAATATGGCTAATAATATGAGTTAGATTGATAATAATAAGAGTAATAAGTATAGTAATTGTCGTTCTATCGATCATTTAAGCATAATATGGCTAATAATATGAGTCAGATTGATAATAATAACAGTAATAAGTATAGTAATTGTCGTTCTATCGATAATATAAGCATAATATGCCTAATAATATGAGTTAGATTGATAAAACTAAGAGTAGTGAGTATAGTAATTCTCGTTCTATCGATCACATAAGCATAATATGGCTAATAATATGAGTTAGATTGATAATAATAAGAGTAATAAGTATAGTAATTGTCGTTCTATCGATCATATAAGCATAATATGGCTAATAATATGAGTTAGATTGAGAATACTAAGAGTAGTGAGTATAGTAATTCTCGTTCTATCGATCATATAAGCATAATATGGCTAATAATATGAGTTAGATTGATAATAATAAGAGTAATGAGTATAGTAATTGTAGTTCTATCCATCATTTAAGCATAATATGGCTAATAATATGAGTTAGATTGATAATAATAACAGTAATAAGTATAGTAATTGTCGTTCTATCGCTCATATAAGCACAATATGGCTAATAATATGAGTCAGATTCATAATAATAAGAGTAATAAGTATAGTAGTTGTCGTTCTATCGATCATTTAAGCATAATATGGCGAATAATATGAGTTAGATTGATAATAGTGAGTGTAATAAGTAGAGTGAATGACGTTCTATCGATCATATCAGCATAATATGGGTAATAATATGAGTTGGATTGATAATAATAAGAGTAATGAGTATAGTAATTGTAGTTCTATCGATCATATAAGCATAATGTAGCTAATAATATGAGTCAGATTCATAATAATAAGAGTAATAAGTATAGTAATTGTCGTTCTATCGATCATATCTGCATAATATGGTTAATAATATGAGTTAGATTGATAATAATAAGAGTAATAAGTATAGTAATTGTCGTTATATCGATCATATAACCATAATATGGCTAATAGCATGAGTTAGATTGATAATAATAAGAGTAATGAGTATAGTAATTGTCGTTCTATCGATCATATCTGCATAATATGGTTAATAATATGAGTTAGATTGATAATAGTGAGTGTAATAAATATAGTAATTGTCGTTCTATCGCTCATATAAGCACAATGTGGTTAATAATATGAGTTAGATTGATAATAATAGGAGTAATGAGTATAGTAATTGTAGTTCTATCGATCATATCTGCATAATATGGTTAATAATATGAGTTAGATTGATAATAGTGAGTGTAATAAGTATAGTGAATGTCGTTCTATCGATCATATCAGCATAATATGGGTAATAATATGAGTTGGATTGATAATAATAAGAGAAATGAGTATAGTAATAGTAGTTCTATCGATCATATAAGCATAATGTGGCTAATAATACGAGTCAGATTCATAATAATAAGAGTAATAAGTATAGTGAATGTCGTTCTATCGATCATATCAGCATATATGGCTAATAATATGAGTTAGATTCATAATAATAAGAGTAATAAGTATAGTAATTGTCGTTCTATCGATCATATAAGCATAATATGGCTAATAATATGAGTTAGAGTGATAATACTAAGAGTAGTGAGTATAGTAATTCTCATTCTATCGATCATATAAGCATAATATGGCTAATAATATGAGTTAGGTTGATAATAACAAGAGTAATAAGTATAGTAAATGTCGTGCTATCGATCATATAAGCACAATATGGTTAATAATATGAGTTAGATTGATAATACTAAGAGGAGTGAGTATAGTAATTGTCGTTCTATCGATCATATTAGCATAATATGGCTAATAATATGAGTTAGATTGATAATAATAGGAGTAATGAGTATAGTAATTGTAGTTCTATCGATCATATCTGCATAATATGGTTAATAATATGAGTTAGATTGATAATAGTGAGTGTAATAAGTATAGTGAATGTCGTTCTATCGATCATATCAGCATAATATGGGTAATAATATGAGTTGGATTGATAATAATAAGAGTAATGAGTATAGTAATAGTAGTTCTATCGATCATATAAGCATAATGTGGCTAATAATACGAGTCAGATTCATAATAATAAGAGTAATAAGTATAGTAATTGTCGTTCTATCGATCATATAAGCATAATATGGCTAATAATATGAGTTAGATTTATAATAATACGAGTAATAAGTATAGTAATTGTCGTTCTATCGATCATATAAGCACAATATGGCTAATAATAAGAGTTAGATTGATAATAATAAGAGTAATAAGTATAGTAATTGTCGTTCTATCGATCATATCTGCATAATATGGTTAATAATATGAGTTAGATTGATAATAATAAGAGTAATAAGTATAGTAATTGTCGTTATATCGATCATATAACCATAATATGGCTAATAGCATGAGATAGATTGATAATAATAAGAGTAATGAGTATAGTAATTGTCATTCTATCGATCATATCTGCATAATATGGTTAATAATATGAGTTAGATTGATAATAGTGAGTGTAATAAATATAGTAATTGTCGTTCTATCGCTCATATAAGCACAATATGGTTAATAATATGAGTTAGATTGATAATACTAAGAGGAGTGAGTATAGTAATTGTCGTTCTATCGATCATATTAGCATAATATGGCTAATAATATGAGTTAGATTGATAATAATAGGAGTAATGAGTATAGTAATTGTAGTTCTATCGATCATATCTGCATAATATGGTTAATAATGTGAGTTAGATTGATAATAGTGAGTGTAATAAGTATAGTGAATGTCGTTCTATCGATCATAACAGCATAATATGGGTAATAATATGAGTTGGATTGATAATAATAAGAGTAATGAGTATAGTAATAGTAGTTCTATCGATCATATAAGCATAATGTGGCTAATAATACGAGTCAGATTCATAATAATAAGAGTAATAAGTATAGTGAATGTCGTTCTATCGATCATATCAGCATATATGGCTAATAATATGAGTTAGATTCATAATAATAAGAGTAATAAGTATAGTAATTGTCGTTCTATCGATCATATAAGCATAATATGGCTAATAATATGAGTTAGAGTGATAATACTAAGAGTAGTGAGTATAGTAATTCTCATTCTATCGATCATATAAGCATAATATGGCTAATAATATGAGTTAGATTGATAATAATAAGGGTAATAAGTATAGTAATTGTCGTTCTCTCGATCATATAAGCATAATATGGCTAATAATATGAGTTAGATTGATAATACTAAGAGGAGTGAGTATAGTAATTGTCGTTCTATCGATCATATAAGCATAATATGACTAATAATATGAGTTAGATTGATAATAATAAGAGTAATGAGTATAGTAATTGTAGTTCTATCGATCATATCTGCATAGTATGGTTAATAATATGAGTTAGATTGATAATAGTGAGTGTAATAAGTATAGTGAATGTCGTTCTATCGATCATATCAGCATAATATGGGTAATAATATGAGTTGGATTGATAATAATAAGAGTAATGAGTATAGTAATTGTAGTTCTATCGATCATATCTGCATAATATGGTTAATAATATGAGTTAGATTGATAATAATAAGAGTAATAAGTATAGTAATTGTCGTTATATCGATCATATAACCATAATATGGCTAATAGCATGAGATAGATTGATAATAATAAGAGTAATGAGTATAGTAATTGTCATTCTATCGATCATATCTGCATAATATGGTTAATAATATGAGTTAGATTGATAATAGTGAGTGTAATAAATATAGTAATTGTCGTTCTATCGCTCATCTAAGCACAATATGGTTAATAATATGAGTTAGATTGATAATACTAAGAGGAGTGAGTATAGTAATTGTCGTTCTATCGATCATATTAGCATAATATGGCTAATAATATGAGTTAGATTGATAATAATAGGAGTAATGAGTATAGTAATTGTAGTTCTATCGATCATATCTGCATAATATGGTTAATAATATGAGTTAGATTGATAATAGTGAGTGTAATAAGTATAGTGAATGTCGTTCTATCGATCATATCAGCATAATATGGGTAATAATATGAGTTGGATTGATAATAATAAGAGTAATGAGTATAGTAATAGTAGTTCTATCGATCATATAAGCATAATGTGGCTAATAATACGAGTCAGATTCATAATAATAAGAGTAATAAGTATAGTGAATGTCGTTCTATCGATCATATCAGCATATATGGCTAATAATATGAGTTAGATTCATAATAATAAGAGTAATAAGTATAGTAATTGTCGTTCTATCGATCATATAAGCATAATATGGCTAATAATATGAGTTAGAGTGATAATACTAAGAGTAGTGAGTATAGTAATTCTCATTCTATCGATCATATAAGCATAATATGGCTAATAATATGAGTTAGATTGATAATAATAAGGGTAATAAGTATAGTAATTGTCGTTCTCTCGATCATATAAGCATAATATGGCTAATAATATGAGTTAGATTGAAAATACTAAGAGGAGTGAGTATAGTAATTGTCGTTCTATCGATCATATAAGCATAATATGACTAATAATATGAGTTAGATTGATAATAATAAGAGTAATGAGTATAGTAATTGTAGTTCTATCGATCATATCTGCATAGTATGGTTAATAATATGAGTTAGATTGATAATAGTGAGTGTAATAAGTATAGTGAATGTCGTTCTATCGATCATATCAGCATAATATGGGTAATAATATGAGTTGGATTGATAATAATAAGAGTAATGAGTATAGTAATTGTAGTTCTATCGATCATTTAAGCATGATATGGCTAATAATATGAGTTAGATTGATAATAGTGAGTGTAATAAGTATAGTGAATGTCGTTCTATCGATCATATCAGCATAATATGGGTAATAATATGAGTAGGATTGATAATAATAAGAGTAATGAGTATAGTAATTGTAGTTCTATCGATCATTTAAGCATAATATGGCTAATAATATGAGTTAGATTGATAAAAATAAGAGTAATGAGTATAGTGATTGTAGTTCTATCGATCATATCTGCATAATATGGTTAATAATATGAGTTAGATTGATAATAATAAGAGTAATAAGTATAGTATTTGTCGTTCTATCGATCATATAAGCATAATATGGCTAATAATATGAGTTAGATTGATAATAATAAGAGTAATAAGTATAGTAATTGTCGTTCTATCGATCATTTAAGCATAATATGGCTAATAATATTAGTCAGATTGGTAATAATAACAGTAATAAGTATAGTAATTGTCGTTCTATCGACAATATAAGCATAATATGGCTAATAATATGAGTTAGATTGATAATACTAAGATTAGTGAGTATAGTAATTCTCGTTCTATCGATCATATAAGCATAATATGGCTAATAATATGAGTTAGATTGATAATAATGAGAGTAATAAGTATAGTAACTGTCGTTCTATCGATCATATAAGCATAATATGGCTAATAATATGAGTTAGAGTGATAATACTAAGAGTAGTGAGTATAGTAATTCTCATTCTATCGATCATATAAGCATAATATGGCTAATAATATGAGTTAGATTGATAATAATAAGGGTAATAAGTATAGTAATTGTCGTTCTCTCGATCATATAAGCATAATATGGCTAATAATATGAGTTAGGTTGATAATAACAAGAGTAATAAGTATAGTAAATGTCGTGCTATCGATCATATCTGCATAATATGGTTAATAATATGAGTTAGATTGATAATAATAGGAGTAATAAGTATAGTCATTGTCGTTATATCGATCATATAACCATAATATGGCTAATAGCATGAGTTAGATTGATAATAATAAGAGTAATGAGTATAGTAATTGTCGTTCTATCGATCATATCCGCATAATATGGTCAATAATATGAGTTAGATTGATAATAGTGAGTGTAATAAATATAGTAATTGTCGTTCTATCGCTCATATAAGCACAATATGGTTAATAATATGAGTTAGATTGATAATACTAAGAGGAGTGAGTATAGTAATTGTCGTTCTATCGATCATATTAGCATAATATGGCTAATAATATGAGTTAGATTGATAATAATAGGAGTAATGAGTATAGTAATTGTAGTTCTATCGATCATATCTGCATAATATGGTTAATAATATGAGTTAGTTTGATAATAGTGAGTGTAATAAGTATAGTGAATGTCGTTCTATCGATCATATCAGCATAATATGGGTAATAATATGAGTTGGATTGATAATAATAAGAGTAATGAGTATAGTAATAGTAGTTCTATCGATCATATAAGCATAATGTGGCTAATAATACGAGTCAGATTCATAATAATAAGAGTAATAAGTATAGTAATTGTCGTTCTATCGATCATATAAGCATAATATGGCTAATAATATGAGTTAGATTTATAATAATAAGAGTAATAAGTATAGTAATTGTCGTTCTATCGATCATATAAGCACAATATGGCTAATAATAAGAGTTAGATTGATAATAATAAGAGTAATAAGTATAGTAATTGTCGTTCTATCGATCATATCTGCATAATATGGTTAATAATATGAGTTAGATTGATAATAGTGAGTGTAATAAATATAGTAATTGTCGTTCTATCGCTCATATAAGCACAATATGGTTAATAATATGAGTTAGATTGATAATACTAAGAGGAGTGAGTATAGTAATTGTCGTTCTATCGATCATATTAGCATAATATGGCTAATAATATGAGTTAGATTGATAATAATAGGAGTAATGAGTATAGTAATTGTAGTTCTATCGATCATATCTGCATAATATGGTTAATAATATGAGTTAGATTGATAATAGTGAGTGTAATAAGTATAGTGAATGTCGTTCTATCGATCATATCAGCATAATATGGGTAATAATATGAGTTGGATTGATAATAATAAGAGTAATGAGTATAGTAATAGTAGTTCTATCGATCATATAAGCATAATGTGGCTAATAATACGAGTCAGATTCATAATAATAAGAGTAATAAGTATAGTGAATGTCGTTCTATCGATCATATCAGCATATATGGCTAATAATATGAGTTAGAGTGATAATACTAAGAGTAGTGAGTATAGTAATTCTCATTCTATCGATCATATAAGCATAATATGGCTAATAATATGAGTTAGATTGATAATAATAAGGGTAATAAGTATAGTAATTGTCGTTCTCTCGATCATATAAGCATAATAAGGCTAATAATATGAGTTAGATTGATAATACTAAGAGGAGTGAGTATAGTAATTGTCGTTCTATCGATCATATAAGCATAATATGACTAATAATATGAGTTAGATTGATAATAATAAGAGTAATGAGTATAGTAATTGTAGTTCTATCGATCATATCTGCATAGTATGGTTAATAATATGAGTTAGATTGATAATAGTGAGTGTAATAAATATAGTAATTGTCGTTCTATCGCTCATATAAGCACAATATGGTTAATAATATGAGTTAGATTGATAATACTAAGAGGAGTGAGTATAGTAATTGTCGTTCTCTCGATCATATAAGCATAATATGGCTAATAATATGAGCTAGATTGATAATACTAAGAGGAGTGAGTATAGTAATTGTCGTTCTATCGATCATATAAGCATAATATGACTAATAATATGAGTTAGATTGATAATAATAAGAGTAATGAGTATAGTAATTGTAGTTCTATCGATCATATCTGCATAGTATGGTTAATAATATGAGTTAGATTGATAATAGTGAGTGTAATAAGTATAGTGAATGTCGTTCTATCGATCATATCAGCATAATATGGGTAATAATATGAGTTGGATTGATAATAATAAGAGTAATGAGTATAGTAATTGTAGTTCTATCGATCATTTAAGCATGATATGGCTAATAATATGAGTTAGATTGATAATAATAACAGTAATAAGTATAGTAATTGTCGTTCTATCGATAATATAAGCATAATATGGCTAATAATATGAGTTAGATTGATAATAATAAGAGTAATGAGTATAGTAATTGTAGTTCTATCGATCATTTAAGCATAATATGGCTAATAATACGAGTTAGATTGATAATAATAAGAGTAATGAGCATAGTGATTGTAGTTCTATCGATCATATCTGCATAATATGGTTAATAATATGAGTTAGATTGATAATAATAAGAGTAATAAGTATAGTATTTGTCGTTCTATCGATCATATAAGCATAATATGGCTAATAATATGAGTTAGATTGATAATAATAAGAGTAATAAGTATAGTAATTGTCGTTCTATCGATCATTTAAGCATAATATGGCTAATAATATGAGTCAGATTGATAATAATAACAGTAATAAGTATAGTAATTGTCGTTCTATCGATAATATAAGCATAATATGCCTAATAATATGAGTTAGATTGATAAAACTAAGAGTAGTGAGTATAGTAATTCTCGTTCTATCGATCACATAAGCATAATATGGCTAATAATATGAGTTAGATTGATAATAATAAGAGTAATAAGTATAGTAATTGTCGTTCTATCGATCATATAAGCATAATATGGCTAATAATATGAGTTAGATTGAGAATACTAAGAGTAGTGAGTATAGTAATTCTCGTTCTATCGATCATATAAGCATAATATGGCTAATAATATGAGTTAGATTGATAATAATAAGAGTAATGAGTATAGTAATTGTAGTTCTATCCATCATTTAAGCATAATATGGCTAATAATATGAGTTAGATTGATAATAATAACAGTAATAAGTATAGTAATTGTCGTTCTATCGCTCATATAAGCACAATATGGCTAATAATATGAGTCAGATTCATAATAATAAGAGTAATAAGTATAGTAGTTGTCGTTCTATCGATCATTTAAGCATAATATGGCGAATAATATGAGTTGGGTTGATAAAAATAAGAATAATAAGAATAGTAATTGTCGTTCTATCGATCATATCAGCATAATATGGTTAATAATATGAGTTAGATTGATAATAATAAGAGTAATAAGTATAGTAATTGTCGTTATATCGATCATATAACCATAATATGGCTAATAGCATGAGTTAGATTGATAATAATAAGAGTAATGAGTATAGTAATTGTCGTTCTATCGATCATATCTGCATAATATGGTTAATAATATGAGTTAGATTGATAATAGTGATTGTAATAAATATAGTAATTGTCGTTCTATCGCTCATATAAGCACAATATGGTTAATAATATGAGTTAGATTGATAATAATAAGAGTAATAAGTATAGTAATTGTCGTTCTATCGATCATATATGCATAATATGGTTAATAATATGAGTTAGATTGATAATAGTGAGTGTACTAAGTATAGTGAATGTCGTTCTATCGATCATATCAGCATAATATGGGTAATAATATGAGTAGGATTGATAATAATAAGAGTAATGAGTATAGTAATTGTAGTTCTATCGATCATTTAAGCATAATATGGCTAATAATATGAGTTAGATTGATAAAAATAAGAGTAATGAGTATAGTGATTGTAGTTCTATCGATCATATCTGCATAATATGGTAAATAATATGAGTTAGATTGATAATAGTGAGTGTAATAAGTATAGTAATTGTCGTTCTGTCGATCATATTAGCATAATATGGTTAATAAAATGAGTTAGATTGATAATAATAAGAGTAATAAGTATAGTATTTGTCGTTCTATCGATCATATAAGCACAATATGGCTAATAATATAAGTTAGATTGATAATAATAAGAGTCATAAGTATAGTAATTGTCGTTCTATCGATCATCATCTGCATAATATGGTTAATAATATGAGTTAGATTGATAATAATAAGAGTAATAAGTATAGTAATTGTCGTTATATCGATCATATAACCATAATATTGCTAATAGCATGAGTTAGATTGATAATAATAAGAGTACTGAGTATAGTAATTGTCGTTCTATCGATCATATATGCATAATATGGTTAATAACATGAGTTAGATTGATAATAGTGAGTGTAATAAGTATAGTGAATGTCGTTCTATCGATCATATCAGCATAATATGGGTAATAATATGAGTAGGATTGATAATAATAAGAGTAGTGAGTATAGTAATTGTAGTTCTATCGATCATTTAAGCATAATATGGCTAATAATATGAGTTAGATTGATAAAAATAAGAGTAATGAGTATAGTGATTGTAGTTCTATCGATCATATCTGCATAATATGGTTAATAATATGAGTTAGATTGATAATACTAAGAGGAGTGAGTATAGTAATTGTCGTTCTATCGATCATATTAGCATAATATGGCTAATAATATGAGTTAGATTGATAATAATAGGAGTAATGAGTATAGTAATTGTAGTTCTATCGATCATATCTGCATAATATGGTTAATAATATGAGTTAGATTGATAATAGTGAGTGTAATAAGTATAGTGAATGTCGTTCTATCGATCATATCAGCATAATATGGGTAATAATATGAGTTGGATTGATAATAATAAGAGTAATGAGTATAGTAATAGTAGTTCTATCGATCATATAAGCATAATGTGGCTAATAATACGAGTCAGATTCATAATAATAAGAGTAATAAGTATAGTGAATGTCGTTCTATCGATCATATCAGCATATATGGCTAATAATATGAGTTAGATTCATAATAATAAGAGTAATAAGTATAGTAATTGTCGTTCTATCGATCATATAAGCATAATATGGCTAATAATATGAGTTAGAGTGATAATACTAAGAGTAGTGAGTATAGTAATTCTCATTCTATCGATCATATAAGCATAATATGGCTAATAATATGAGTTAGATTGATAATAATAAGGGTAATAAGTATAGTAATTGTCGTTCTATCGATCATTTAAGCATAATATGGCTAATAATATTAGTCAGATTGGTAATAATAACAGTAATAAGTATAGTAATTGTCGTTCTATCGACAATATAAGCATAATATGGCTAATAATATGAGTTAGATTGATAATACTAAGATTAGTGAGTATAGTAATTCTCGTTCTATCGATCATATAAGCATAATATGGCTAATAATATGAGTTAGATTGATAATAATGAGAGTAATAAGTATAGTAACTGTCGTTCTATCGATCATATAAGCATAATATGGCTAATAATATGAGTTAGAGTGATAATACTAAGAGTAGTGAGTATAGTAATTCTCATTCTATCGATCATATAAGCATAATATGGCTAATAATATGAGTTAGATTGATAATAATAAGGGTAATAAGTATAGTAATTGTCGTTCTCTCGATCATATAAGCATAATATGGCTAATAATATGAGTTAGGTTGATAATAACAAGAGTAATAAGTATAGTAAATGTCGTGCTATCGATCATATCTGCATAATATGGTTAATAATATGAGTTAGATTGATAATAATAGGAGTAATAAGTATAGTCACTGTCGTTATATCGATCATATAACCATAATATGGCTAATAGCATGAGTTAGATTGATAATAATAAGAGTAATGAGTATAGTAATTGTCGTTCTATCGATCATATCCGCATAATATGGTCAATAATATGAGTTAGATTGATAATAGTGAGTGTAATAAATATAGTAATTGTCGTTCTATCGCTCATATAAGCACAATATGGTTAATAATATGAGTTAGATTGATAATACTAAGAGGAGTGAGTATAGTAATTGTCGTTCTATCGATCATATTAGCATAATATGGCTAATAATATGAGTTAGATTGATAATAATAGGAGTAATGAGTATAGTAATTGTAATTCTATCGATCATATCTGCATAATATGGTTAATAATATGAGTTAGATTGATAATAGTGAGTGTAATAAGTATAGTGAATGTCGTTCTATCGATCATATCAGCATAATATGGGTAATAATATGAGTTGGATTGATAATAATAAGAGTAATGAGTATAGTAATAGTAGTTCTATCGATCATATAAGCATAATGTGGCTAATAATACGAGTCAGATTCATAATAATAAGAGTAATAAGTATAGTAATTGTCGTTCTATCGATCATATAAGCATAATATGGCTAATAATATGAGTTAGATTTATAATAATAAGAGTAATAAGTATAGTAATTGTCGTTCTATCGATCATATAAGCACAATATGGCTAATAATAAGAGTTAGATTGATAATAATAAGAGTAATAAGTATAGTAATTGTCGTTCTATCGATCATATCTGCATAATATGGTTAATAATATGAGTTAGATTGATAATAGTGAGTGTAATAAATATAGTAATTGTCGTTCTATCGCTCATATAAGCACAATATGGTTAATAATATGAGTTAGATTGATAATACTAAGAGGAGTGAGTATAGTAATTGTCGTTCTATCGATCATATTAGCATAATATGGCTAATAATATGAGTTAGATTTATAATAATAGGAGTAATGAGTATAGTAATTGTAGTTCTATCGATCATATCTGCATAATATGGTTAATAATATGAGTTAGATTGATAATAGTGAGTGTAATAAGTATAGTGAATGTCGTTCTATCGATCATATCAGCATAATATGGGTAATAATATGAGTTGGATTGATAATAATAAGAGTAATGAGTATAGTAATAGTAGTTCTATCGATCATATAAGCATAATGTGGCTAATAATACGAGTCAGATTCATAATAATAAGAGTAATAAGTATAGTGAATGTCGTTCTATCGATCATATCAGCATATATGGCTAATAATATGAGTTAGAGTGATAATACTAAGAGTAGTGAGTATAGTAATTCTCATTCTATCGATCATATAAGCATAATATGGCTAATAATATGAGTTAGATTGATAATAATAAGGGTAATAAGTATAGTAATTGTCGTTCTCTCGATCATATAAGCATAATATGGCTAATAATATGAGTTAGATTGATAATACTAAGAGGAGTGAGTATAGTAATTGTCGTTCTATCGATCATATAAGCATAATATGACTAATAATATGAGTTAGATTGATAATAATAAGAGTAATGAGTATAGTAATTGTAGTTCTATCGATCATATCTGCATAGTATGGTTAATAATATGAGTTAGATTGATAATAGTGAGTGTAATAAATATAGTAATTGTCGTTCTATCGCTCATATAAGCACAATATGGTTAATAATATGAGTTAGATTGATAATACTAAGAGGAGTGAGTATAGTAATTGTCGTTCTATCGATCATATTAGCATAATATGGCTAATAATATGAGTTAGATTGATAATAATAGGAGTAATGAGTATAGTAATTGTAGTTCTATCGATCATATCTGCATAATATGGTTAATAATATGAGTTAGATTGATAATAGTGAGTGTAATATGTATAGTGAATGTCGTTCTATCGATCATATCAGCATAATATGGGTAATAATATGAGTTGGATTGATAATAATAAGAGTAATGAGTATAGTAATAGTAGTTCTATCGATCATATAAGCATAATGTGGCTAATAATACGAGTCAGATTCATAATAATAAGAGTAATAAGTATAGTGAATGTCGTTCTATCGATCATATCAGCATATATGGCTAATAATATGAGTTAGATTCATAATAATAAGAGTAATAAGTATAGTAATTGTCGTTCTATCGATCATATAAGCATAATATGGCTAATAATATGAGTTAGAGTGATAATACTAAGAGTAGTGAGTATAGTAATTCTCATTCTATCGATCATATAAGCATAATATGGCTAATAATATGAGTTAGATTGATAATAATAAGGGTAATAAGTATAGTAATTGTCGTTCTCTCGATCATATAAGCATAATATGGCTAATAATATGAGCTAGATTGATAATACTAAGAGGAGTGAGTATAGTAACTGTCGTTCTATCGATCATATAAGCATAATATGACTAATAATATGAGTTAGATTGATAATAATAAGAGTAATGAGTATAGTAATTGTAGTTCTATCGATCATATCTGCATAGTATGGTTAATAATATGAGTTAGATTGATAATAGTGAGTGTAATAAGTATAGTGAATGTCGTTCTATCGATCATATCAGCATAATATGGGAAATAATATGAGTAGGATTGATAATAATAAGAGTAATGAGTATAGTAATTGTAGTTCTATCGATCATTTAAGCATAATATGGCTAATAATATGAGTTAGATTGATAAAAATAAGAGTAATGAGTATAGTGATTGTAGTTCTATCGATCATATCTGCATAATATGGTAAATAATATGAGTTAGATTGATAATAGTGAGTGTAATAAGTATAGTAATTGTCGTTCTGTCGATCATATTAGCATAATATGGTTAATAAAATGAGTTAGATTGATAATAATAAGAGTAATAAGTATAGTATTTGTCGTTCTATCGATCATATAAGCACAATATGGCTAATAATATAAGTTAGATTGATAATAATAAGAGTCATAAGTATAGTAATTGTCGTTCTATCGATCATATCTGCATAATATGGTTAATAATATGAGTTAGATTGATAATAATAAGAGTAATAAGTATAGTAATTGTCGTTATATCGATCATATAACCATAATATTGCTAATAGCATGAGTTAGATTGATAATAATAAGAGTACTGAGTATAGTAATTGTCGTTCTATCGATCATATATGCATAATATGGTTAATAACATGAGTTAGATTGATAATAGTGAGTGTAATAAGTATAGTGAATGTCGTTCTATCGATCATATCAGCATAATATGGGTAATAATATGAGTAGGATTGATAATAATAAGAGTAGTGAGTATAGTAATTGTAGTTCTATCGATCATTTAAGCATAATATGGCTAATAATATGAGTTAGATTGATAAAAATAAGAGTAATGAGTATAGTGATTGTAGTTCTATCGATCATATCTGCATAATATGGTTAATAATATGAGTTAGATTTATAATAGTGAGTGTAAGAAGTATAGTGAATGTCGTTCTATCGATCATATCAGCATAATATGGGTAATAATATGAGTTGGATTGATAATAATAAGAGTAATGAGTATAGTAATTGTCGTTCTATCGATCATATAAGCATAATATGGCTAATAATATGAGTTAGATTGATAATAATAAGAGTAATGAGTATAGTAATTGTAGTTCTATCGATCATATCTGCATAATATGGTTAATAATATGAGTTAGATTGATAATAGTGAGTGTAATAAGTAGAGTGAATGTCGTTCTATCGATCATATCAGCATAATATGGGTAATAATATGAGTTGGATTGATAATAATAAGAGTAATGAGTATAGTAATTGTAGTTCTATCGACCATATAAGCATAATGTGGCTAATAATATGAGTCAGATTCATAATAATAAGAGTAATAAGTATAGTAATTGTCGTTCTATCGATCATATAAGCATAATATGGCTAATAATATGAGTTAGATTGATAATAATAAGAGTAATAAGTATAGTAATTGTCGTTCTATCGGTCATATCTGCATAATATGGTTAATAATATGAGTTAGATTGATAATAATAAGAATAATAAGTATAGTAATTGTCGTTATATCGATCATATAACCATAATATGGCTAATAGCATGAGTTAGATTGATAATAATAAGAGTAATGAGTACAGTAATTGTCGTTCTATCGATCATATCTGCATAATATGGTTAATAATATGAGTTAGATTGATAATAGTGAGTGTAATAAATATAGTAATTGTCGTTCTATCGCTCATATAAGCACAATATGGTTAATAATATGAGTTAGATTGATAATAATAAGAGTAATAAGTATAGTAATTGTCGTTCTATCGATCATATATGCATAATATGGTTAATAATATGAGTTAGATTGATAATAGTGAGTGTAATAAGTATAGTGAATGTCGTTCTATCGATCATATCAGCATAATATGGCTAATAATATGAGTTAGATTCATAATAATAAGAGTAATAAGTATAGTAATTGTCGTTCTATCGATCATATAAGCATAATATGGCTAATAATATGAGTTAGAGTGATAATACTAAGAGGAGTGAGTATAGTAATTGTCGTTCTATCGATCATATAAGCATAATATGGCTAATAATATGAGTTAGATTGATAATAATAAGAGCAATAAGTATAGTAATTGTCGTTCTATCGATCATATAAGCATAATATGGCTAATAATATGAGTTAGATTGATAATAATAAGTGTAATAAGTATAGTAATTGTCGTTCTATCGATCATAATTGCATAATATGGTTAATAATATGAATTAGAATGATAATAATAACAGCAATGAGTATAGTAATTGTCGTACTATCGATCATATAAGCATAATATGGCTGATAATATGAGTTAGATTGGTAATAATAAGTGTAATAAGTATAGTAATTGTCGTTCCATTGATCATATCTGCATAATATGGTTAATAATATGAGTTAGATTGATAACAATAAGAGTAATGAGTATAGTAATTGTCGTACTATCGACCATGTAAGCATAATATGGCTTATCATGTGAGTTAGATTGATAATAGTGAGTGCAATAAATATAGTAATTGTCGTTCTATCGCTCATATAAGCACAATATGGCTAATAATATGAGTTAGATTGATAATAATAAGAGTAATAAGTATAGTAATTGTCGTTCTATAGATCATATAAGCATAATAGGGCTAATAATATGAGTTAGATTGATAATAATAAGTGTAATAAGTATTGTAATTGTCGTTCTATCGATCATATCTGCATAATATGGTTAATAATATGAGTTAGATTGATAATAGTGAGTGGAATAAATATAGTAATTGTCGTTCTATCGATCATATAAGCATAATATGGTTAATAATATGAGTTAGAATGATAATAATAAGAGTAATAAGTATAGTAATTGTCGTTCTATCGATCATATCTGCATAATATGGTTAATAATATGAGTTAGATTTATAATAGTGAGTGTAATAAGTATAGTGAATGTCGTTCTATCGATCATACCAGCATAATATGGGTAACAATATGAGTTGGATTGATAATAATAAGAGTAATGAGTATAGTAATCGTAGTTCTATCGATCATATAAGCATAATATGGCTAATAATATGAGTAAGATTCATGATAATAAGAGTAATAAGTATAGTAATTGTCGTTCTATCGATCATTTAAGCATAATATGGCGAATAATATGAGTTGGGTTGATAAAAATAAGAATAATAAGTATAGTAATTGTCGTTCTATCGATCATATAAGCATAATATGGCTAATAATATGAGTTAGGTTGATAATAATAAGAGTAATAAGTATAGTAATTGTCGTTCTATCGATCATATCCGCATAATATGGTTAATAATATGAGTTAGATTGATAATAATAAGAGTAATAAGTATAGTAATTGTCGTTATATCGATCATATAACCATAATATGGCTAATAGCATGAGTTAGATTGATAATAATAAGAGTAATGAGTATAGTAATTGTCGTTCTATCGATCATATCTGCATAATATGGTTAATAATATGAGTTAGATTGATAATAGTGATTGTAATAAATATAGTAATTGTCGTTCTATCGCTCATATAAGCACAATATGGTTAATAATATGAGTTAGATTGATAATAATAAGAGTAATAAGTATAGTAATTGTCGTTCTATCGATCATATATGCATAATATGGTTAATAATATGAGTTAGATTGATAATAGTGAGTGTAATAAGTATAGTGAATGTCGTTCTATCGATCATATCAGCATAATATGGGTAATAATATGAGTAGGATTGATAATAATAAGAGTAATGAGTATAGTAATTGTAGTTCTATCGATCATTTAAGCATAATATGGCTAATAATATGAGTTAGATTGATAAAAATAAGAGTAATGAGTATAGTGATTGTAGTTCTATCGATCATATCTGCATAATATGGTTAATAAT
This sequence comes from Megachile rotundata, assembly GCF_050947335.1. Taxonomy (NCBI): domain Eukaryota; kingdom Metazoa; phylum Arthropoda; class Insecta; order Hymenoptera; family Megachilidae; genus Megachile; species Megachile rotundata. The sequence continues at coordinate 62,220 of NW_027473775.1, forward strand.
ATGAGTTAGATTGATAATAATAAGAGTAATAAGTATAGTATTTGTCGTTCTATCGATCATATAACCATAATATGGCTAATAATATGAGTTAGATTGATAATAATAAGAGTAATAAGTATAGTAATTGTCGTTCTATCGATCATTTAAGCATAATATGGCTAATAATATTAGTCAGATTGGTAATAATAACAGTAATAAGTATAGTAATTGTCGTTCTCTCGATCATATAAGCATAATATGGCTAATAATATGAGTTAGATTGATAATACTAAGAGGAGTGAGTATAGTAATTGTCGTTCTATCGATAATATAAGCATAATATGGCTAATAATATGAGTTAGATTGATAATACTGAGAGTAGTGAGTATAGTAATTCTCGTTCTATCGATCATATAAGCATAATATGGCTAATAATATGAGTTAGATTGATAATAATGAGAGTAATAAGTATAGTAACTGTCGTTCTATCGATCATATAAGCATAATATGGCTAATAATATGAGTTAGAGTGATAATACTAAGAGTAGTGAGTATAGTAATTCACATTCTATCGATCATATAAGCATAATATGGCTAATAATATGAGTTAGATTGATAATAATAAGGGGAATAAGTATAGTAATTGTCGTTCTCTCGATCATATAAGCATAATATGGCTAATAATATGAGTTAGCTTGATAATACTAAGAGGAGTGAGTATAGTAATTGTCGTTCTATCGATAATATAAGAATAATATGGCTAATAATATGAGTTAGATTGATAATAATAAGAGTAATGAGTCTAGTAATTGTAGTTCTATCGATCATATCTGCATAATATGGTTAATAATATGAGTTAGAATGATAATAATAAGAGTAATAAGTATAGTAATTGTCGTTCTATAGATCATATAAGCATAATAGGGCTAATAATATGAGTTAGATTGATAATAATAAGTGTAATAAGTATAGTAATTGTCGTTCTATCGATCATATCTGCATAATATGGTTAATAATATGAGTTAGATTGATAATAGTGAGTGTAATAAATATAGTAATTGTCGTTCTATCGATCATATAAGCATAATATGGTTAATAATATGAGTTAGAATGATAATAATAAGAGTAATAAGTATAGTAATTGTCGTTCTATCGATCATATCTGCATAATATGGTTAATAATATGAGTTAGATTTATAATAGTGAGTGTAATAAGTATAGTGAATGTCGTTCTATCGATCATATCAGCATAATGTGGGTAATAATATGAGTTGGATTGATAATAATAAGAGTAATGAGTATAGTAATTGCAGTTCTATCGATCATATAAGCATAATATGGCTAATAATATGAGTAAGATTCATAATAATAAGAGTAATAAGTATAGTAATTGTCGTTCTATCGATCATTTAAGCATAATATGGCGAATAATATGAGTTGGGTTGATAAAAATAAGAATAATAAGTATAGTATTGTCGTTCTATCGATCATATAAGCATAATATGGCTAATAATATGAGTTAGGTTGATAATAACAAGAGTAATAAGTATAGTAAATGTCGTGCTATCGATCATATCTGCATAATATGGTTAATAATATGAGTTAGATTGATTATAGTGAGTGTAATAAGTATAGTAATTGTCGTTCTGTCGATCATATTAGCATAATATGGTTAATAAAATGAGTTAGATTGATAATAATAGGAGTAATAAGTATAGTATTTGTCGTTCTATCGATCATATAAGCACAATATGGCTAATAATATAAGTTAGATTGATAATAATAAGAGTCATAAGTATAGTAATTGTTGTTCTATCGATCATATCTGCATAATATGGTTAATAATATGAGTTAGATTGATAATAATAAGAGTAATAAGTATAGTAATTGTCGTTATATCGATCATATAACCATAATATGGCTAATAGCATGAGTTAGATTGATAATAATAAGAGTAATGAGTATAGTAATTGTCGTTCTATCGATCATATATGCATAATATGGTTAATAACATGAGTTAGATTGATAATAGTGAGTGTAATAAGTATAGTGAATGTCGTTCTATCGATCATATCAGCATAATATGGGTAATAATATGAGTAGGATTGATAATAATAAGAGTAATGAGTATAGTAATTGTAGTTCTATCGATCATTTAAGCATAATATGGCTAATAATATGAGTTAGATTGATAAAAATAAGAGTAATGAGTATAGTGATTGTAGTTCTATCGATCATATCTGCATAATATGGTTAATAATATGAGTTAGATTTATAATAGTGAGTGTAAGAAGTATAGTGAATGTCGTTCTATCGATCATATCAGCATAATATGGGTAATAATATGAGTTGGATTGATAATAATAAGAGTAATGAGTATAGTAATTGTCGTTCTATCGATCATATAAGCATAATATGGCTAATAATATGAGTTAGATTGATAATAATAAGAGTAATGAGTATAGTAATTGTAGTTCTATCGATCATATCTGCATAATATGGTTAATAATATGAGTTAGAATGATAATAATAAGAGTAATAAGTATAGTAATTGTCGTTCTATCGATCATATCTGCATAATATGGTTAATAATATGAGTTAGATTGATAATAGTGAGTGTAATAAGTCGAGTGAATGTCGTTCTATCGATCATATCAGCATAATATGGGTTATAATATGAGTTGGATTGATAATAATAAGAGTAATGAGTATAGTAATTGTAGTTCTATCGATCATATAAGCATAATGTGGCTAATAATATGAGTCAGATTCATAATAATAAGAGTAATAAGTATAGTAATTGTCGTTCTATCGATCATATAAGCATAATATGGCTAATAATACGAGTTAGATTGATAATAATAAGAGTAATAAGTATAGTAATTCTCGTTCTATCGATCATATCTGCATAATATGGTTAATAATATGAGTTAGATTGATAATAATAAGAGTAATAAGTATAGTAATTGTCGTTATATCGATCATATAACCATAATATGGCTAATAGCATGAGTTAGATTGATAATAATAAGAGTAATGAGTACAGTAATTGTCGTTCTATCGATCATATCTGCATAATATGGTTAATAATATGAGTTAGATTGATAATAGTGAGTGTAATAAATATAGTAATTGTCGTTCTATCGCTCATATAAGCACAATATGGTTAGTAATATGAGTTAGATTGATAATAATAAGAGTAATAAGTATAGTAATTGTCGTTCTATCGATCATATATGCATAATATGGTTAATAATATGAGTTAGATTGATAATATTGAGTGTAATAAGTATAGTGAATGTCGTTCTATCGATCATATCAGCATAATATGTGTAATAATATGAGTAGGATTGATAATAATAAGAGTAATGAGTATAGTAATTGTAGTTCTATCGATCATTTAAGCATAATATGGCTAATAATATGAGTTAGATTGATAAAAATAAGAGTAATGAGTATAGTGATTGTAGTTCTATCGATCATATCTGCATAATATGGTTAATAATATGAGTTAGATTGATAATAGTGAGTGTAATAAGTATAGTGAATGTCGTTCTATCGATCATATCAGCACAATATGGTTAATAATATGAGTTAGATTGATAATAATAAGAGTAATGAGTATAGTAATTGTAGTTCTATCGATCATATCTGCATAATATGGTTAATAATATGAGTTAGAATGATAATAATAAGAGTAATAAGTATAGTAATTGTCGTTCTATCGATCATATCTGCATAATATGGTTAATAATATGAGTTAGATTGATAATAGTGAGTGTAATAAGTAGAGTGAATGACGTTCTATCGATCATATCAGCATAATATGGGTAATAATATGAGTTGGATTGATAATAATAAGAGTAATGAGTATAGTAATTGTAGTTCTATCGATCATATAAGCATAATGTAGCTAATAATATGAGTCAGATTCATAATAATAAGAGTAATAAGTATAGTAATTGTCGTTCTATCGATCATATCTGCATAATATGGTTAATAATATGAGTTAGATTGATAATAATAAGAGTAATAAGTATAGTAATTGTCGTTATATCGATCATATAACCATAATATGGCTAATAGCATGAGTTAGATTGATAATAATAAGAGTAATGAGTATAGTAATTGTTGTTCTATCGATCATATCTGCATAATATGGTTAATAATATGAGTTAGATTGATAATAGTGAGTGTAATAAATATAGTAATTGTCGTTCTATCGCTCATATAAGCACAATGTGGTTAATAATATGAGTTAGATTGATAATAATAAGAGTAATAAGTATAGTAATTGTCGTTCTATCGATCATATATGCATAATATGGTTAATAATATGAGTTAGATTGATAATAGTGAGTGTAATAAGTATAGTGAATGTCGTTCCATCGATCATATCAGCATAATATGGGTAATAATATGAGTAGGATTGATAATAATAAGAGTAATGAGTATAGTAATTGTAGTTCTATCGATCATTTAAGCATAATATGGCTAATAATATGAGTTTGATTGATAAAAATAAGAGTAATGAGTATAGTGATTGTAGTTCTATCGATCATATCTGCATAATATGGTTAATAATATGAGTTAGATTTATAATAGTGAGTGTAAGAAGTATAGTGAATGTCTTTCTATCGATCATATCAGCATAATATGGGTAATAATATGAGTTGGATTGATAATAATAAGAGTAATGAGTATAGTAATTGTCGTTCTATCGATCATATAAGCATAATATGGCTAATAATATGAGTTAGATTGATAATAATAAGAGTAATGAGTATAGTAATTGTAGTTCTATCGATCATATCTGCATAATATGGTTAATAATATGAGTTAGAATGATAATAATAAGAGTAATAAGTATAGTAATTGTCGTTCTATCGATCATATCTGCATAATATGGTTAATAATATGAGTTAGATTGATAATAGTGAGTGTAATAAGTCGAGTGAATGTCGTTCTATCGATCATATCAGCATAATATGGGTTATAATATGAGTTGGATTGATAATAATAAGAGTAATGAGTATAGTAATTGTAGTTCTATCGATCATATAAGCATAATGTGGCTAATAATATGAGTCAGATTCATAATAATAAGAGTAATAAGTATAGTAATTGTCGTTCTATCGATCATATAAGCATAATATGGCTAATAATACGAGTTAGATTGATAATAATAAGAGTAATAAGTATAGTAATTGTCGTTCTATCGATCATATCTGCATAATATGGTTAATAATATGAGTTAGATTGATAATAATAAGAGTAATAAGTATAGTAATTGTCGTTATATCGATCATATAACCATAATATGGCTAATAGCATGAGTTAGATTGATAATAATAAGAGTAATGAGTACAGTAATTGTCGTTCTATCGATCATATCTGCATAATATGGTTAATAATATGAGTTAGATTGATAATAGTGAGTGTAATAAATATAGTAATTGTCGTTCTATCGCTCATATAAGCACAATATGGTTAGTAATATGAGTTAGATTGATAATAATAAGAGTAATAAGTATAGTAATTGTCGTTCTATCGATCATATATGCATAATATGGTTAATAATATGAGTTAGATTGATAATAGTGAGTGTAATAAGTATAGTGAATGTCGTTCTATCGATCATATCAGCATAATATGTGTAATAATATGAGTAGGATTGATAATAATAAGAGTAATGAGTATAGTAATTGTAGTTCTATCGATCATTTAAGCATAATATGGCTAATAATATGAGTTAGATTGATAAAAATAAGAGTAATGAGTATAGTGATTGTAGTTCTATCGATCATATCTGCATAATATGGTTAATAATATGAGTTAGATTGATAATAGTGAGTGTAATAAGTATAGTGAATGTCGTTCTATCGATCATATCAGCACAATATGGTTAATAATATGAGTTAGATTGATAATAATAAGAGTAATGAGTATAGTAATTGTAGTTCTATCGATCATATCTGCATAATATGGTTAATAATATGAGTTAGAATGATAATAATAAGAGTAATAAGTATAGTAATTGTCGTTCTATCGATCATATCTGCATAATATGGTTAATAATATGAGTTAGATTGATAATAGTGAGTGTAATAAGTAGAGTGAATGACGTTCTATCGATCATATCAGCATAATATGGGTAATAATATGAGTTGGATTGATAATAATAAGAGTAATGAGTATAGTAATTGTAGTTCTATCGATCATATAAGCATAATGTAGCTAATAATATGAGTCAGATTCATAATAATAAGAGTAATAAGTATAGTAATTGTCGTTCTATCGATCATATCTGCATAATATGGTTAATAATATGAGTTAGATTGATAATAATAAGAGTAATAAGTATAGTAATTGTCGTTATATCGATCATATAACCATAATATGGCTAATAGCATGAGTTAGATTGATAATAATAAGAGTAATGAGTATAGTAATTGTCGTTCTATCGATCATATCTGCATAATATGGTTAATAATATGAGTTAGATTGATAATAGTGAGTGTAATAAATATAGTAATTGTCGTTCTATCGCTCATATAAGCACAATGTGGTTAATAATATGAGTTAGATTGATAATAATAAGAGTAATAAGTATAGTAATTGTCGTTCTATCGATCATATATGCATAATATGGTTAATAATATGAGTTAGATTGATAATAGTGAGTGTAATAAGTATAGTGAATGTCGTTCTATCGATCATATCAGCATAATATGGGTAATAATATGAGTAGGATTGATAATAATAAGAGTAATGAGTATAGTAATTGTAGTTCTATCGATCATTTAAGCATAATATGGCTAATAATATGAGTTTGATTGATAAAAATAAGAGTAATGAGTATAGTGATTGTAGTTCTATCGATCATATCTGCATAATATGGTTAATAATATGAGTTAGATTGATAATAGTGAGTGTAATAAGTATAGTGAATGTCGTTCTATCGATCATATCAGCATAATATGGGTAATAATATGAGTTGGATTGATAATAATAAGAGTAATGAGTATAGTAATTGTAGTTCTATCGATCATATAAGCATAATATGGCTAATAATATGAGTTAGATTGATAATAATAAGAGTAATAAGTATAGTAATTGTCGTTCTATCGATCATATCTGCATAATATGGTTAATAATATGAGTTAGATTGATAATAATAAGAGTAATAAGTATAGTAATTGTCGCTATATAGATCATATAACCATAATATGGCTAGTAGCATGAGTTAGATTGATAATAATAAGAGTAATGAGTATAGTAATTGAAGTTCTATCGATCATATCTGCATAATATGGTTAATAATATGAGTTAGATTGATAATAGTGAGTGTAATAAATATAGTAATTGTCGTTCTATCGCTCATATAAGCACAATATGGCTAATAATATGAGTTAGATTGATAATAATAAGAGTAATAAGTATAGTAATTGTCGTTCTATCGATCATATCTGCATAATATGGTTAATAATATGAGTTGGATTGATAATAGTGAGTGTAATAAGTATAGTGAATGTCGTTCTATCGATCATATCAGCATAATATGGGTAATAATATGAGTAGGATTGATAATAATAAGAGTAATGAGTATAGTAATTGTAGTTCTATCGATCATTTAAGCATAATATGGCTAATAATATGAGTTAGATTGATAAAAATAAGAGTAATGAGTATAGTGATTGTAGTTCTATCGATCATATCTGCATAATATGGTTAATAATATGAGTTAGATTGATAATAGTGAGTGTAATAAGTATAGTGAATGTCGTTCTATCGATCATATCAGCACAATATGGTTAATAATATGAGTTAGATTGATAATAATAAGAGTAATGAGTATAGTAATTGTAGTTCTATCGATCATATCTGCATAATATGGTTAATAATATGAGTTAGAATGATAATAATAAGAGTAATAAGTATAGTAATTGTCGTTCTATCGATCATATCTGCATAATATGGTTAATAATATGAGTTAGATTGATAATAGTGAGTGTAATAAGTAGAGTGAATGACGTTCTATCGATCATATCAGCTTAATATGGGTAATAATATGAGTTGGATTGATAATAATAAGAGTAATGAGTATAGTAATTGTAGTTCTATCGATCATATAAGCATAATGTAGCTAATAATATGAGTCAGATTCATAATAATAAGAGTAATAAGTATAGTAATTGTCGTTCTATCGATCATATCTGCATAATATGGTTAATAATATGAGTTAGATTGATAATAATAAGAGTAATAAGTATAGTAATTGTCGCTATATAGATCATATAACCATAATATGGCTAGTAGCATGAGTTAGATTGATAATAATAAGAGTAATGAGTATAGTAATTGACGTTCTATCGATCATATCTGCATAATATGGTTAATAATATGAGTTAGATTGATAATAGTGAGTGTAATAAATATAGTAATTGTCGTTCTATCGCTCATATAAGCACAATATGGCTAATAATATGAGTTAGATTGATAATAATAAGAGTAATAAGTATAGTAATTGTCGTTCTATCGATCATATAAGCATAATATGGCTAATAATATGAGTTAGATTGATAATAATAAGTGTAATAAGTATAGTAATTGTCGTTCTATCGATCATAATTGCATAATATGGTTAATAATATGAATTAGATTGATAATAATAAGAGCAATGAGTATAGTAATTGTCGTACTATCGATCATATAAGCATAATATGGCTAATAATATGAGTTAGATTGGTAATAATAAGTGTAATAAGTATAGTAATTGTCGTTCTATTGATCATATCTGCATAATATGGTTAATAATATGAGTTAGATTGATAACAATAAGAGTAATGAGTATAGTAATTGTCGTACTATCGACCATGTAAGCATAATATGGCTTATCATGTGAGTTAGATTGATAATAGTGAGTGCAATAAATATAGTAATTGTCGTTCTATCTCTCATATAAGCACAATATGGCTAATAATATGAGTTAGATTGATAATAATAAGAGTAATAAGTATAGTAATTGTCGTTCTATAGATCATATAAGCATAATAGGGCTAATAACATGAGTTAGATTGCTAATAATAAGAGTAATGAGTATAGTAATTGTCGTTCTATCGATCATATCCGCATAATATGGTTAATAATATGAGTTAGATTGATAATAGTGAGTGTAATAAATATAGTAATTGTCGTTCTATCGCTCATATAAGCACAATATGGTTAATAATATGAGTTAGATTGATCATACTAAGAGGAGTGAGTATAGTAATTGTCGTTCTATCGATCATATTAGCATAATATGGCTAATAATATGAGTTAGATTGATAATAATAGGAGTGATGAGTATAGTAATTGTAGTTCTATCGATCATATAAGCACAATATGGCTAATAATAAGAGTTAGATTGATAATAATAAGAGTAATAAGTATAGTAATTGTGGTTCTATCGATCATATCTGCATAATATGGTTAATAATATGAGTTAGAGTGATAATAATAAGAGTAATAAGTATAGTAATTGTCGTTATATCGATCATATAACCATAATATGGCTAATAGCATGAGATAGATTGATAATAATAAGAGTAATGAGTATAGTAATTGTCATTCTATCGATCATATCTGCATAATATGGTTAATAATATGAGTTAGATTGATAATAGTGAGTGTAATAAATATAGTAATTGTCGTTCTATCGCTCATATAAGCACAATATGGTTAATAATATGAGTTAGATTGATAATAATAAGAGTAATAAGTATAGTAATTGTCGTTCTATCGATCATATATGCATAATATGGTTAATAATATGAGTTAGATTGATAATAGTGAGTGTAATAAGTATAGTGAATGTCGTTCTATCGATCATATCAGAATAATATGGCTAATAATATGAGTTAGATTGATAATAATAAGTGTAATAAGTATAGTAATTGTCGTTCTATCGATCATAATTGCATAATATGGTTAATAATATGAATTAGATTGATAATAATAAGAGCAATGAGTATAGTAATTGTCGTACTATCGATCATATAAGCATAATATGGCTAATAATATGAGTTAGATTGGTAATAATAAGTGTAATAAGTATAGTAATTGCCGTTCTATTGATCATATCTGCATAATATGGTTAATAATATGAGTTAGATTGATAACAATAAGAGTAATGAGTATAGTAATTGTCGTACTATCGACCATGTAAGCATAATATGGCTTATCATGTGAGTTAGATTGATAATAGTGAGTGCAATAAATATAGTAATTGTCGTTCTATCGCTCATATAAGCACAATATGGCTAATAATATGAGTTAGATTGATAATAATAAGAGTAATAAGTATAGTAATTGTCGTTCTATAGATCATATAAGCATAATAGGGCTAATAATATGAGTTAGATTGATAATAATAAGTGTAATAAGTATTGTAATTGTCGTTCTATCGATCATATCTGCATAATATGGTTAATAATATGAGTTAGATTGATAATAGTGAGTGGAATAAATATAGTAATTGTCGTTCTATCGATCATATAAGCATAATATGGTTAATAATATGAGTTACAATGATAATAATAAGAGTAATAAGTATAGTAATTGTCGTTCTATCGATCATTTAAGCATAATATGGCGAATAATATGAGTTGGGTTGATAAAAATGAGAATAATAAGTATAGTAATTGTCGTTCTATCGATCATATAAGCATAATATGGCTAATAATATGAGTTAGGTTGATAATAACAAGAGTAATAAGTATAGTAAATGTCGTGCTATCGATCATATCTGCATAATATGGTTAATAATATGAGTTAGATTGATAATAGTGAGTGTAATAAGTATAGTAATTGTCGTTCTGTCGATCATATTAGCATAATATGGTTAATAAAATGAGTTAGATTGATAATAATAAGAGTAATAAGTATAGTATTTGGCGTTCTATCGATCATATCTGCATAATATGGTTAATAATATGAGTTAGATTGATAATAATAAGAGTAATAAGTATAGTAATTGTCGTTATATCGATCATATAACCATAATATGGCTAATAGCATGAGATAGATTGATAATAATAAGAGTAATGAGTATAGTAATTGTCATTCTATCGATCATATCTGCATAATATGGTTAATAATATGAGTTAGATTGATAATAGTGAGTGTAATAAATATAGTAATTGTCGTTCTATCGCTCATATAAGCACAATATGGTTAATAATATGAGTTAGATTGATAATAGTGAGTGTAATAAATATAGTAATTGTCGTTCTATCGCTCATATAAGCACAATATGGTTAATAATATGAGTTAGATTGATAATAATAAGAGTAATAAGTATAGTAATTGTCGTTCTATCGATCATATATGCATAATATGGTTAATAATATGAGTTAGATTGATAATAGTGAGTGTAATAAGTATAGTGAATGTCGTTCTATCGATCATATCAGCATAATATGGCTAATAATATGAGTTAGATTCATAATAATAAGAGTAATAAGTATAGTAATTGTCGTTCTATCGATCATATAAGTATAATATGGCTAATAATATGAGTTAGAGTGATAATACTAAGAGTAGTGAGTATAGTAATTCTCATTCTATCGATCATATAAGCATAATATGGCTAATAATATGAGTTAGATTGATAATAATAAGGGTAATAAGTATAGTAATTGTCGTTCTCTCGATCATATAAGCATAATATGGCTAATAATATGAGTTAGATTGATAATACTAAGAGGAGTGAGTATAGTAATTGTCGTTCTATCGATCATATAAGCATAATATGGCTAATAATATGAGTTAGATTGATAATAATAAGAGTAATGAGTATAGTAATTGTAGTTCTATCGATCATATCTGCATAATATGGTTAATAATATGAGTTAGAATGATAATAATAAGAGTAATAAGTATAGTAATTGTCGTTCTATCGATCATATCTGCATAATATGGTTAATAATATGAGTTAGATTGATAATAGTGAGTGTAATAAGTATAGTGAATGTCGTTCTATCGATCATATCAGCATAATATGGGTAATAATATGAGTTGGATTGATAATAATAAGAGTAATAAGTAGAGTAATTGTCGTTCTATCGATCATTTAAGCATGATATGGCTAATAATATGAGTTAGATTGATAATAATAACAGTAATAAGTATAGTAATTGTCGTTCTATCGATAATATAAGCATAATATGGCTAATAATATGAGTTAGATTGATAATAATAAGAGTAATGAGTATAGTAATTGTAGTTCTATCGATCATTTAAGCATAATATGGCTAATAATATGAGTTAGATTGATAATAATAAGTGTAATAAGTATAGTAATTGTCGTTCTATCGATCATAATTGCATAATATGGTTAATAATATGAATTAGATTGATAATACTAAGAGGAGTGAGTATAGTAATTGTCGTTCTATCGATCATATAAGCATAATATGGCTAATAATATGAGTTAGATTGATAATAATAAGAGTAATGAGTATAGTAATTGTAGTTCTATCGATCATATCTGCATAATATGGTTAATAATATGAGTTAGAATGATAATAATAAGAGTAATAAGTATAGTAATTGTCGTTCTATCGATCATATCTGCATAATATGGTTAATAATATGAGTTAGATTGATAATAGTGAGTGTAATAAGTATAGTGAATGTCGTTCTATCGATCATATCAGCATAATATGGGTAATAATATGAGTTGGATTGATAATAATAAGAGTAATAAGTAGAGTAATTGTCGTTCTATCGATCATTTAAGCATGATATGGCTAATAATATGAGTTAGATTGATAATAATAACAGTAATAAGTATAGTAATTGTCGTTCTATCGATAATATAAGCATAATATGGCTAATAATATGAGTTAGATTGATAATAATAAGAGTAATGAGTATAGTAATTGTAGTTCTATCGATCATTTAAGCATAATATGGCTAATAATATGAGTTAGATTGATAATAATAAGTGTAATAAGTATAGTAATTGTCGTTCTATCGATCATAATTGCATAATATGGTTAATAATATGAATTAGATTGATAATAGTAAGAGCAATGAGTATAGTAATTGTCGTACTATCGATCATATAAGCATAATATGGCTAATAATATGAGTTAGATTGGTAATAATAAGTGTAATAAGTATAGTAATTGTCGTTCTATTGATCATATCTGCATAATATGGTTAATAATATGAGTTAGATTGATAACAATAAGAGTAATGAGTATAGTAATTGTCGTACTATCGACCATGTAAGCATAATATGGCTTATCATGTGAGTTAGATTGATAATAGTGAGTGCAATAAATATAGTAATTGTCGTTCTATCGCTCATATAAGCACAATATGGCTAATAATATGAGTTAGATTGATAATAATAAGAGTAATAAGTATAGTAATTGTCGTTCTATAGATCATATAAGCATAATAGGGCTAATAATATGAGTTAGATTGATAATAATAAGTGTAGTAAGTATTGTAATTGTCGTTCTATCGATCATATCTGCATAATATGGTTAATAATATGAGTTAGATTGATAATAGTGAGTGGAATAAATATAGTAATTGTCGTTCTATCGATCATATAAGCATAATATGGTTAATAATATGAGTTAGAATGATAATAATAAGAGTAATAAGTATAGTAATTGTCGTTCTATCGATCATATCTGCATAATATGGTTAATAATATGAGTTAGATTTATAATAGTGAGTGTAATAAGTATAGTGAATGTCGTTCTATCGATCATATCAGCATAATATGGGTAACAATATGAGTTGGATTGATAATAATAAGAGTAATGAGTATAGTAATCGTAGTTCTATCGATCATATAAGCATAATATGGCTAATAATATGAGTAAGATTCATAATAATAAGAGTAATAAGTATAGTAATTCTCGTTCTATCGATCATATCTGCATAATATGGTTAATAATATGAGTTAGATTGATAATAATAAGAGTAATAAGTATAGTAATTGTCGTTATATCGATCATATAACCATAATATGGCTAATAGCATGAGTTAGATTGATAATAATAAGAGTAATGAGTACAGTAATTGTCGTTCTATCGATCATATCTGCATAATATGGTTAATAATATGAGTTAGATTGATAATAGTGAGTGTAATAAATATAGTAATTGTCGTTCTATCGCTCATATAAGCACAATATGGTTAGTAATATGAGTTAGATTGATAATAATAAGAGTAATAAGTATAGTAATTGTCGTTCTATCGATCATATATGCATAATATGGTTAATAATATGAGTTAGATTGATAATATTGAGTGTAATAAGTATAGTGAATGTCGTTCTATCGATCATATCAGCATAATATGTGTAATAATATGAGTAGGATTGATAATAATAAGAGTAATGAGTATAGTAATTGTAGTTCTATCGATCATTTAAGCATAATATGGCTAATAATATGAGTTAGATTGATAAAAATAAGAGTAATGAGTATAGTGATTGTAGTTCTATCGATCATATCTGCATAATATGGTTAATAATATGAGTTAGATTGATAATAGTGAGTGTAATAAGTATAGTGAATGTCGTTCTATCGATCATATCAGCACAATATGGTTAATAATATGAGTTAGATTGATAATAATAAGAGTAATGAGTATAGTAATTGTAGTTCTATCGATCATATCTGCATAATATGGTTAATAATATGAGTTAGAATGATAATAATAAGAGTAATAAGTATAGTAATTGTCGTTCTATCGATCATATCTGCATAATATGGTTAATAATATGAGTTAGATTGATAATAGTGAGTGTAATAAGTAGAGTGAATGACGTTCTATCGATCATATCAGCATAATATGGGTAATAATATGAGTTGGATTGATAATAATAAGAGTAATGAGTATAGTAATTGTAGTTCTATCGATCATATAAGCATAATGTAGCTAATAATATGAGTCAGATTCATAATAATAAGAGTAATAAGTATAGTAATTGTCGTTCTATCGATCATATCTGCATAATATGGTTAATAATATGAGTTAGATTGATAATAATAAGAGTAATAAGTATAGTAATTGTCGTTATATCGATCATATAACCATAATATGGCTAATAGCATGAGTTAGATTGATAATAATAAGAGTAATGAGTATAGTAATTGTCGTTCTATCGATCATATCTGCATAATATGGTTAATAATATGAGTTAGATTGATAATAGTGAGTGTAATAAATATAGTAATTGTCGTTCTATCGCTCATATAAGCACAATGTGGTTAATAATATGAGTTAGATTGATAATAATAAGAGTAATAAGTATAGTAATTGTCGTTCTATCGATCATATATGCATAATATGGTTAATAATATGAGTTAGATTGATAATAGTGAGTGTAATAAGTATAGTGAATGTCGTTCCATCGATCATATCAGCATAATATGGGTAATAATATGAGTAGGATTGATAATAATAAGAGTAATGAGTATAGTAATTGTAGTTCTATCGATCATTTAAGCATAATATGGCTAATAATATGAGTTTGATTGATAAAAATAAGAGTAATGAGTATAGTGATTGTAGTTCTATCGATCATATCTGCATAATATGGTTAATAATATGAGTTAGATTTATAATAGTGAGTGTAAGAAGTATAGTGAATGTCTTTCTATCGATCATATCAGCATAATATGGGTAATAATATGAGTTGGATTGATAATAATAAGAGTAATGAGTATAGTAATTGTCGTTCTATCGATCATATAAGCATAATATGGCTAATAATATGAGTTAGATTGATAATAATAAGAGTAATGAGTATAGTAATTGTAGTTCTATCGATCATATTTGCATAATATGGTTAATAATATGAGTTAGAATGATAATAATAAGAGTAATAAGTATAGTAATTGTCGTTCTATCGATCATATCTGCATAATATGGTTAATAATATGAGTTAGATTGATAATAGTGAGTGTAATAAGTCGAGTGAATGTCGTTCTATCGATCATATCAGCATAATATGGGTTATAATATGAGTTGGATTGATAATAATAAGAGTAATGAGTATAGTAATTGTAGTTCTATCGATCATATAAGCATAATGTGGCTAATAATATGAGTCAGATTCATAATAATAAGAGTAATAAGTATAGTAATTGTCGTTCTATCGATCATATAAGCATAATATGGCTAATAATACGAGTTAGATTGATAATAATAAGAGTAATAAGTATAGTAATTGTCGTTCTATCGATCATATCTGCATAATATGGTTAATAATATGAGTTAGATTGATAATAATAAGAGTAATAAGTATAGTAATTGTCGTTATATCGATCATATAACCATAATATGGCTAATAGCATGAGTTAGATTGATAATAATAAGAGTAATGAGTACAGTAATTGTCGTTCTATCGATCATATCTGCATAATATGGTTAATAATATGAGTTAGATTGATAATAGTGAGTGTAATAAATATAGTAATTGTCGTTCTATCGCTCATATAAGCACAATATGGTTAGTAATATGAGTTAGATTGATAATAATAAGAGTAATAAGTATAGTAATTGTCGTTCTATCGATCATATATGCATAATATGGTTAATAATATGAGTTAGATTGATAATAGTGAGTGTAATAAGTATAGTGAATGTCGTTCTATCGATCATATCAGCATAATATGTGTAATAATATGAGTAGGATTGATAATAATAAGAGTAATGAGTATAGTAATTGTAGTTCTATCGATCATTTAAGCATAATATGGCTAATAATATGAGTTAGATTGATAAAAATAAGAGTAATGAGTATAGTGATTGTAGTTCTATCGATCATATCTGCATAATATGGTTAATAATATGAGTTAGATTGATAATAGTGAGTGTAATAAGTATAGTGAATGTCGTTCTATCGATCATATCAGCACAATATGGTTAATAATATGAGTTAGATTGATAATAATAAGAGTAATGAGTATAGTAATTGTAGTTCTATCGATCATATCTGCATAATATGGTTAATAATATGAGTTAGAATGATAATAATAAGAGTAATAAGTATAGTAATTGTCGTTCTATCGATCATATCTGCATAATATGGTTAATAATATGAGTTAGATTGATAATAGTGAGTGTAATAAGTAGAGTGAATGACGTTCTATCGATCATATCAGCATAATATGGGTAATAATATGAGTTGGATTGATAATAATAAGAGTAATGAGTATAGTAATTGTAGTTCTATCGATCATATAAGCATAATGTAGCTAATAATATGAGTCAGATTCATAATAATAAGAGTAATAAGTATAGTAATTGTCGTTCTATCGATCATATCTGCATAATATGGTTAATAATATGAGTTAGATTGATAATAATAAGAGTAATAAGTATAGTAATTGTCGTTATATCGATCATATAACCATAATATGGCTAATAGCATGAGTTAGATTGATAATAATAAGAGTAATGAGTATAGTAATTGTCGTTCTATCGATCATATCTGCATAATATGGTTAATAATATGAGTTAGATTGATAATAGTGAGTGTAATAAATATAGTAATTGTCGTTCTATCGCTCATATAAGCACAATGTGGTTAATAATATGAGTTAGATTGATAATAATAAGAGTAATAAGTATAGTAATTGTCGTTCTATCGATCATATATGCATAATATGGTTAATAATATGAGTTAGATTGATAATAGTGAGTGTAATAAGTATAGTGAATGTCGTTCTATCGATCATATCAGCATAATATGGGTAATAATATGAGTAGGATTGATAATAATAAGAGTAATGAGTATAGTAATTGTAGTTCTATCGATCATTTAAGCATAATATGGCTAATAATATGAGTTTGATTGATAAAAATAAGAGTAATGAGTATAGTGATTGTAGTTCTATCGATCATATCTGCATAATATGGTTAATAATATGAGTTAGATTGATAATAGTGAGTGTAATAAGTATAGTGAATGTCGTTCTATCGATCATATCAGCATAATATGGGTAATAATATGAGTTGGATTGATAATAATAAGAGTAATGAGTATAGTAATTGTAGTTCTATCGATCATATAAGCATAATATGGCTAATAATATGAGTTAGATTGATAATAATAAGAGTAATAAGTATAGTAATTGTCGTTCTATCGATCATATCTGCATAATATGGTTAATAATATGAGTTAGATTGATAATAATAAGAGTAATAAGTATAGTAATTGTCGCTATATAGATCATATAACCATAATATGGCTAGTAGCATGAGTTAGATTGATAATAATAAGAGTAATGAGTATAGTAATTGACGTTCTATCGATCATATCTGCATAATATGGTTAATAATATGAGTTAGATTGATAATAGTGAGTGTAATAAATATAGTAATTGTCGTTCTATCGCTCATATAAGCACAATATGGCTAATAATATGAGTTAGATTGATAATAATAAGAGTAATAAGTATAGTAATTGTCGTTCTATCGATCATATCTGCATAATATGGTTAATAATATGAGTTGGATTGATAATAGTGAGTGTAATAAATATAGTAATTGTCGTTCTATCGCTCATATAAGCACAATATGGTTAATAATATGAGTTAGATTGATAATAATAAGTGTAATAAGTATAGTAATTGTCGTTCTATCGATCATAATTGCATAATATGGTTAATAATATGAATTAGATTGATAATAATGAGAGCAATGAGTATAGTAATTGTCGTACTATCGATCATATAAGCATAATATGGCTAATAATATGAGTTAGATTGGTAATAATAAGTGTAATAAGTATAGTAATTGCCGTTCTATTGATCATATCTGCATAATATGGTTAATAATATGAGTTAGATTGATAACAATAAGAGTAATGAGTATAGTAATTGTCGTACTATCGACCATGTAAGCATAATATGGCTTATCATGTGAGTTAGATTGATAATAGTGAGTGCAATAAATATAGTAATTGTCGTTCTATCGCTCATATAAGCACAATATGGCTAATAATATGAGTTAGATTGATAATAATAAGAGTAATAAGTATAGTAATTGTCGTTCTATAGATCATATAAGCATAATAGGGCTAATAATATGAGTTAGATTGATAATAATAAGTGTAATAAGTATTGTAATTGTCGTTCTATCGATCATATCTGCATAATATGGTTAATAATATGAGTTAGATTGATAATAGTGAGTGGAATAAATATAGTAATTGTCGTTCTATCGATCATATAAGCATAATATGGTTAATAATATGAGTTACAATGATAATAATAAGAGTAATAAGTATAGTAATTGTCGTTCTATCGATCATTTAAGCATAATATGGCGAATAATATGAGTTGGGTTGATAAAAATGAGAATAATAAGTATAGTAATTGTCGTTCTATCGATCATATAAGCATAATATGGCTAATAATATGAGTTAGGTTGATAATAACAAGAGTAATAAGTATAGTAAATGTCGTGCTATCGATCATATCTGCATAATATGGTTAATAATATGAGTTAGATTGATAATAGTGAGTGTAATAAGTATAGTAATTGTCGTTCTGTCGATCATATTAGCATAATATGGTTAATAATATGAGTTGGATTGATAATAGTGAGTGTAATAAGTATAGTGAATGTCGTTCTATCGATCATATCAGCATAATATGGGTAATAATATGAGTAGGATTGATAATAATAAGAGTAATGAGTATAGTAATTGTAGTTCTATCGATCATTTAAGCATAATATGGCTAATAATATGAGTTAGATTGATAAAAATAAGAGTAATGAGTATAGTGATTGTAGTTCTATCGATCATATCTGCATAATATGGTTAATAATATGAGTTAGATTGATAATAGTGAGTGTAATAAGTATAGTGAATGTCGTTCTATCGATCATATCAGCACAATATGGTTAATAATATGAGTTAGATTGATAATAATAAGAGTAATGAGTATAGTAATTGTAGTTCTATCGATCATATCTGCATAATATGGTTAATAATATGAGTTAGAATGATAATAATAAGAGTAATAAGTATAGTAATTGTCGTTCTATCGATCATATCTGCATAATATGGTTAATAATATGAGTTAGATTGATAATAGTGAGTGTAATAAGAAGAGTGAATGACGTTCTATCGATCATATCAGCTTAATATGGGTAATAATATGAGTTGGATTGATAATAATAAGAGTAATGAGTATAGTAATTGTAGTTCTATCGATCATATAAGCATAATGTAGCTAATAATATGAGTCAGATTCATAATAATAAGAGTAATAAGTATAGTAATTGTCGTTCTATCGATCATATCTGCATAATATGGTTAATAATATGAGTTAGATTGATAATAATAAGAGTAATAAGTATAGTAATTGTCGCTATATAGATCATATAACCATAATATGGCTAGTAGCATGAGTTAGATTGATAATAATAAGAGTAATGAGTATAGTAATTGACGTTCTATCGATCATATCTGCATAATATGGTTAATAATATGAGTTAGATTGATAATAGTGAGTGTAATAAATATAGTAATTGTCGTTCTATCGCTCATATAAGCACAATATGGCTAATAATATGAGTTAGATTGATAATAATAAGAGTAATAAGTATAGTAATTGTCGTTCTATCGATCATATAAGCATAATATGGCTAATAATATGAGTTAGATTGATAATAATAAGTGTAATAAGTATAGTAATTGTCGTTCTATCGATCATAATTGCATAATATGGTTAATAATATGAATTAGATTGATAATAATAAGAGCAATGAGTATAGTAATTGTCGTACTATCGATCATATAAGCATAATATGGCTAATAATATGAGTTAGATTGGTAATAATAAGTGTAATAAGTATAGTAATTGTCGTTCTATTGATCATATCTGCATAATATGGTTAATAATATGAGTTAGATTGATAACAATAAGAGTAATGAGTATAGTAATTGTCGTACTATCGACCATGTAAGCATAATATGGCTTATCATGTGAGTTAGATTGATAATAGTGAGTGCAATAAATATAGTAATTGTCGTTCTATCTCTCATATAAGCACAATATGGCTAATAATATGAGTTAGATTGATAATAATAAGAGTAATAAGTATAGTAATTGTCGTTCTATAGATCATATAAGCATAATAGGGCTAATAACATGAGTTAGATTGCTAATAATAAGAGTAATGAGTATAGTAATTGTCGTTCTATCGATCATATCCGCATAATATGGTTAATAATATGAGTTAGATTGATAATAGTGAGTGTAATAAATATAGTAATTGTCGTTCTATCGCTCATATAAGCACAATATGGTTAATAATATGAGTTAGATTGATCATACTAAGAGGAGTGAGTATAGTAATTGTCGTTCTATCGATCATATTAGCATAATATGGCTAATAATATGAGTTAGATTGATAATAATAGGAGTGATGAGTATAGTAATTGTAGTTCTATCGATCATATAAGCACAATATGGCTAATAATAAGAGTTAGATTGATAATAATAAGAGTAATAAGTATAGTAATTGTGGTTCTATCGATCATATCTGCATAATATGGTTAATAATATGAGTTAGAGTGATAATAATAAGAGTAATAAGTATAGTAATTGTCGTTATATCGATCATATAACCATAATATGGCTAATAGCATGAGATAGATTGATAATAATAAGAGTAATGAGTATAGTAATTGTCATTCTATCGATCATATCTGCATAATATGGTTAATAATATGAGTTAGATTGATAATAGTGAGTGTAATAAATATAGTAATTGTCGTTCTATCGCTCATATAAGCACAATATGGTTAATAATATGAGTTAGATTGATAATAGTGAGTGTAATAAATATAGTAATTGTCGTTCTATCGCTCATATAAGCACAATATGGTTAATAATATGAGTTAGATTGATAATAATAAGAGTAATAAGTATAGTAATTGTCGTTCTATCGATCATATATGCATAATATGGTTAATAATATGAGTTAGATTGATAATAGTGAGTGTAATAAGTATAGTGAATGTCGTTCTATCGATCATATCAGCATAATATGGCTAATAATATGAGTTAGATTCATAATAATAAGAGTAATAAGTATAGTAATTGTCGTTCTATCGATCATATAAGTATAATATGGCTAATAATATGAGTTAGAGTGATAATACTAAGAGTAGTGAGTATAGTAATTCTCATTCTATCGATCATATAAGCATAATATGGCTAATAATATGAGTTAGATTGATAATAATAAGGGTAATAAGTATAGTAATTGTCGTTCTCTCGATCATATAAGCATAATATGGCTAATAATATGAGTTAGATTGATAATACTAAGAGGAGTGAGTATAGTAATTGTCGTTCTATCGATCATATAAGCATAATATGGCTAATAATATGAGTTAGATTGATAATAATAAGAGTAATGAGTATAGTAATTGTAGTTCTATCGATCATATCTGCATAATATGGTTAATAATATGAGTTAGAATGATAATAATAAGAGTAATAAGTATAGTAATTGTCGTTCTATCGATCATATCTGCATAATATGGTTAATAATATGAGTTAGATTGATAATAGTGAGTGTAATAAGTATAGTGAATGTCGTTCTATCGATCATATCAGCATAATATGGGTAATAATATGAGTTGGATTGATAATAATAAGAGTAATAAGTAGAGTAATTGTCGTTCTATCGATCATTTAAGCATGATATGGCTAATAATATGAGTTAGATTGATAATAATAACAGTAATAAGTATAGTAATTGTCGTTCTATCGATAATATAAGCATAATATGGCTAATAATATGAGTTAGATTGATAATAATAAGAGTAATGAGTATAGTAATTGTAGTTCTATCGATCATTTAAGCATAATATGGCTAATAATATGAGTTAGATTGATAATAATAAGTGTAATAAGTATAGTAATTGTCGTTCTATCGATCATAATTGCATAATATGGTTAATAATATGAATTAGATTGATAATAGTAAGAGCAATGAGTATAGTAATTGTCGTACTATCGATCATATAAGCATAATATGGCTAATAATATGAGTTAGATTGGTAATAATAAGTGTAATAAGTATAGTAATTGTCGTTCTATTGATCATATCTGCATAATATGGTTAATAATATGAGTTAGATTGATAACAATAAGAGTAATGAGTATAGTAATTGTCGTACTATCGACCATGTAAGCATAATATGGCTTATCATGTGAGTTAGATTGATAATAGTGAGTGCAATAAATATAGTAATTGTCGTTCTATCGCTCATATAAGCACAATATGGCTAATAATATGAGTTAGATTGATAATAATAAGAGTAATAAGTATAGTAATTGTCGTTCTATAGATCATATAAGCATAATAGGGCTAATAATATGAGTTAGATTGATAATAATAAGTGTAGTAAGTATTGTAATTGTCGTTCTATCGATCATATCTGCATAATATGGTTAATAATATGAGTTAGATTGATAATAGTGAGTGGAATAAATATAGTAATTGTCGTTCTATCGATCATATAAGCATAATATGGTTAATAATATGAGTTAGAATGATAATAATAAGAGTAATAAGTATAGTAATTGTCGTTCTATCGATCATATCTGCATAATATGGTTAATAATATGAGTTAGATTTATAATAGTGAGTGTAATAAGTATAGTGAATGTCGTTCTATCGATCATATCAGCATAATATGGGTAACAATATGAGTTGGATTGATAATAATAAGAGTAATGAGTATAGTAATCGTAGTTCTATCGATCATATAAGCATAATATGGCTAATAATATGAGTAAGATTCATAATAATAAGAGTAATAAGTATAGTAATTGTCGTTCTATCGACCATTTAAGCATAATATGGCGAATAATATGAGTTGGGTTGATAAAAATAAGAATAATAAGTATAGTAATTGTCGTTCTATCGATCATATAAGCATAATATGGCTAATAATATGAGTTAGGTTGATAATAATAAGAGTAATAAGTATAGTAAATGTCGTGCTATCGATCATATCTGCATAATATGGTTAATAATATGAGTTAGATTGATAATAGTGAGTGTAATAAGTATAGTAATTGTCGTTATATCGATCATATAACCATAATATGGCTAATAGCATGAGATAGATTGATAATAATAAGAGTAATGAGTATAGTAATTGTCATTCTATCGATCATATCTGCATAATATGGTTAATAATATGAGTTAGATTGATAATAGTGAGTGTAATAAATATAGTAATTGTCGTTCTATCGCTCATATAAGCACAATATGGTTAATAATATGAGTTAGATTGATAATAATAAGAGTAATAAGTATAGTAATTGTCGTTCTATCGATCATATCTGCATAATATGGTTAATAATGTGAGTTAGATTGATAATAGTGAGTGTAATAAGTATAGTGAATGTCGTTCTATCGATCATATCAGCATAATATGGGTAATAATATGAGTTGGATTGATAATAATAAGAGTAATAAGTAGAGTAATTGTCGTTCTATCGATCATTTAAGCATGATATGGCTAATAATATGAGTTAGATTGATAATAATAACAGTAATAAGTATAGTAATTGTCGTTCTATCGATAATATAAGCATAATATGGCTAATAATATGAGTTAGATTGATAATAATAAGAGTAATGAGTATAGTAATTGTAGTTCTATCGATCATTTAAGCATAATATGGCTAATAATATGAGTTAGATTGATAATAATAAGTGTAATAAGTATAGTAATTGTCGTTCTATCGATCATAATTGCATAATATGGTTAATAATATGAATTAGATTGATAATAGTAAGAGCAATGAGTATAGTAATTGTCGTACTATCGATCATATAAGCATAATATGGCTAATAATATGAGTTAGATTGGTAATAATAAGTGTAATAAGTATAGTAATTGTCGTTCTATTGATCATATCTGCATAATATGGTTAATAATATGAGTTAGATTGATAACAATAAGAGTAATGAGTATAGTAATTGTCGTACTATCGACCATGTAAGCATAATATGGCTTATCATGTGAGTTAGATTGATAATAGTGAGTGCAATAAATATAGTAATTGTCGTTCTATCGCTCATATAAGCACAATATGGCTAATAATATGAGTTAGATTGATAATAATAAGAGTAATAAGTATAGTAATTGTCGTTCTATAGATCATATAAGCATAATAGGGCTAATAATATGAGTTAGATTGATAATAATAAGTGTAGTAAGTATTGTAATTGTCGTTCTATCGATCATATCTGCATAATATGGTTAATAATATGAGTTAGATTGATAATAGTGAGTGGAATAAATATAGTAATTGTCGTTCTATCGATCATATAAGCATAATATGGTTAATAATATGAGTTAGAATGATAATAATAAGAGTAATAAGTATAGTAATTGTCGTTCTATCGATCATATCTGCATAATATGGTTAATAATATGAGTTAGATTTATAATAGTGAGTGTAATATGTATAGTGAATGTCTTTCTATCGATCATATCAGCATAATATGGGTAACAATATGAGTTGGATTGATAATAATAAGAGTAATGAGTATAGTAATCGTAGTTCTATCGATCATATAAGCATAATATGGCTAATAATATGAGTAAGATTCATAATAATAAGAGTAATAAGTATAGTAATTGTCGTTCTATCGACCATTTAAGCATAATATGGCGAATAATATGAGTTGGGTTGATAAAAATAAGAATAATAAGTATAGTAATTGTCGTTCTATCGATCATATAAGCATAATATGGCTAATAATATGGGTTAGGTTGATAATAATAAGAGTAATAAGTATAGTAAATGTCGTGCTATCGATCATATCTGCATAATATGGTTAATAATATGAGTTAGATTGATAATAGTGAGTGTAATAAGTATAGTAATTGTCGTTATATCGATCATATAACCATAATATGGCTAATAGCATGAGATAGATTGATAATAATAAGAGTAATGAGTATAGTAATTGTCATTCTATCGATCATATCTGCATAATATGGTTAATAATATGAGTTAGATTGATAATAGTGAGTGTAATAAATATAGTAATTGTCGTTCTATCGCTCATATAAGCACAATATGGTTAATAATATGAGTTAGATTGATAATAATAAGAGTAATAAGTATAGTAATTGTCGTTCTATCGATCATATCTGCATAATATGGTTAATAATATGAGTTAGATTGATAATAGTGAGTGTAATAAGTATAGTGAATGTCGTTCTATCGATCATATCAGCATAATATGGGTAATAATATGAGTTGGATTGATAATAATAAGAGTAATAAGTAGAGTAATTGTCGTTCTATCGATCATTTAAGCATGATATGGCTAATAATATGAGTTAGATTGATAATAATAACAGTAATAAGTATAGTAATTGTCGTTCTATCGATAATATAAGCATAATATGGCTAATAATATGAGTTAGATTGATAATAATAAGAGTAATGAGTATAGTAATTGTAGTTCTATCGATCATTTAAGCATAATATGGCTAATAATATGAGTTAGATTGATAATAATAAGTGTAATAAGTATAGTAATTGTCGTTCTATCGATCATAATTGCATAATATGGTTAATAATATGAATTAGATTGATAATAGTAAGAGCAATGAGTATAGTAATTGTCGTACTATCGATCATATAAGCATAATATGGCTAATAATATGAGTTAGATTGGTAATAATAAGTGTAATAAGTATAGTAATTGTCGTTCTATTGATCATATCTGCATAATATGGTTAATAATATGAGTTAGATTGATAACAATAAGAGTAATGAGTATAGTAATTGTCGTACTATCGACCATGTAAGCATAATATGGCTTACCATGTGAGTTAGATTGATAATAGTGAGTGCAATAAATATAGTAATTGTCGTTCTATCGCTCATATAAGCACAATATGGCTAATAATATGAGTTAGATTGATAATAATAAGAGTAATAAGTATAGTAATTGTCGTTCTATAGATCATATAAGCATAATAGGGCTAATAATATGAGTTAGATTGATAATAATAAGTGTAATAAGTATTGTAATTGTCGTTCTATCGATCATATCTGCATAATATGGTTAATAATATGAGTTAGATTGATAATAGTGAGTGGAATAAATATAGTAATTGTCGTTCTATCGATCATACAAGCATAATATGGTTAATAATATGAGTTAGAATGATAATAATAAGAGTAATAAGTATAGTAATTGTCGTTCTATCGATCATATCTGCATAATATGGTTAATAATATGAGTTAGATTTATAATAGTGAGTGTAATAAGTATAGTGAATGTCGTTCTATCGATCATATCAGCATAATATGGGTAACAATATGAGTTGGATTGATAATAATAAGAGTAATGAGTATAGTAATCGTAGTTCTATCGATCATATAAGCATAATATGGCTAATAATATGAGTAAGATTCATAATAATAAGAGTAATAAGTATAGTAATTGTCGTTCTATCGATCATTTAAGCATAATATGGCGAATAATATGAGTTGGGTTGATAAAAATAAGAATAATAAGTATAGTAATTGTCGTTCTATCGATCATATAAGCATAATATGGCTAATAATATGAGGTAGGTTGATAATAATAAGAGTAATAAGTATAGTAAATGTCGTGCTATCGATCATATCTGCATAATATGGTTAATAATATGAGTTAGATTGATAATAGTGAGTGTAATAAGTATAGTAATTGTCGTTATATCGATCATATAACCATAATATGGCTAATAGCATGAGATAGATTGATAATAATAAGAGTAATGAGTATAGTAATTGTCATTCTATCGATCATATCTGCATAATATGGTTAATAATATGAGTTAGACTGATAATAGTGAGTGTAATAAATATAGTAATTGTCGTTCTATCGCTCATATAAGCACAATATGGTTAATAATATGAGTTAGATTGATAATAATAAGAGTAATAAGTATAGTAATTGTCGTTCTATCGATCATATATGCATAATATGGTTAATAATATGAGTTAGATTGATAATAGTGAGTGTAATAAGTATAGTGAATGTCGTTCTATCGATCATATCAGCATAATATGGCTAATAATATGAGTTAGATTCATAATAATAAGAGTAATAAGTATAGTAATTGTCGTTCTATCGATCATATAAGTATAATATGGCTAATAATATGAGTTAGAGTGATAATACTAAGAGTAGTGAGTATAGTAATTCTCATTCTATCGATCATATAAGCATAATATGGCTAATAATATGAGTTAGATTGATAATAATAAGGGTAATAAGTATAGTAATTGTCGTTCTCTCGATCATATAAGCATAATATGGCTAATAATATGAGTTAGATTGATAATACTAAGAGGAGTGAGTATAGTAATTGTCGTTCTATCGATCATATAAGCATAATATGGCTAATAATATGAGTTAGATTGATAATAATAAGAGTAATGAGTATAGTAATTGTAGTTCTATCGATCATATCTGCATAATATGGTTAATAATATGAGTTAGAATGATAATAATAAGAGTAATAAGTATAGTAATTGTCGTTCTATCGATCATATCTGCATAATATGGTTAATAATATGAGTTAGATTGATAATAGTGAGTGTAATAAGTATAGTGAATGTCGTTCTATCGATCATATCAGCATAATATGGGTAATAATATGAGTTGGATTGATAATAATAAGAGTAATAAGTAGAGTAATTGTCGTTCTATCGATCATTTAAGCATGATATGGCTAATAATATGAGTTAGATTGATAATAATAACAGTAATAAGTATAGTAATTGTCGTTCTATCGATAATATAAGCATAATATGGCTGATAATATGAGTTAGATTGATAATAGTGAGTGTAATAAGTATAATGAATGTCGTTCTATCGATCATATCAGCATAATATGGGTAATAATATGAGTTGGATTGATAATAATAAGAGCAATGAGTATAGTAATTGTAGTTCTATCGATCATATAAGCATAATATGGCTAATAATATGAGTCAGATTCATAATAATAAGAGTAATAAGTATAGTAGTTGTCGTTCTATCGATCATTTAAGCATAATATGGCGAATAATATGAGTTAGAATGATAATAATAAGAGTAATAAGTATAGTAATTGTCGTTATATCGATCATATAACCATAATATGGCTAATAGCATGAGTTAGATTGATAATAATAAGAGTAATGAGTATAGTAATTGTCGTTCTATCGATCATATCTGCATAATATGGTTAATAATATGAGTTAGATTGATAATAGTGATTGTAATAAATATAGTAATTGTCGTTCTATCGCTCATATAAGCACAATACGGCTAATAATATGAGTTAGATTGATAATAAAAAGTGTAATAAGTATAGTAATTGTCGTTCTATCGATCATATCTGCATAATATGGTTAATAATATGAGTTAGATTGATAATAGTGAGTGTAATAAATATAGTAATTGTCGTTCTGTCGATCATATTAGCATAATATGGTTAATAAAATGAGTTAGATTGATAATAATAAGAGTAATAAGTATAGTATTTGTCGTTCTATCGATCATATAAGCACAATATGGCTAATAATATAAGTTAGATTGATAATAATAAGAGTCATAAGTATAGTAATTGTCGTTCTGTCGATCATATTAGCATAATATGGTTAATAAAATGAGTTAGATTGATAATAATAAGAGTAATAAGTATAGTAATTGTCGTTATATCGATCATATAACCATAATATGGCTAATAGCATGAGTTAGATTGATAATAATAAGAGTAATGAGTATAGTAATTGTCGTTCTATCGATCATATATGCATAATATGGTTAATAACATGAGTTAGATTGATAATAGTGAGTGTAATAAGTATAGTGAATGTCGTTCTATCGATCATATCAGCATAATATGGGTAATAATATGAGTAGGATTGATAATAATAAGAGTAATGAGTATAGTAATTGTAGTTCTATCGATCATTTAAGCATAATATGGCTAATAATATGAGTTAGATTGATAAAAATAAGAGTAATGAGTATAGTGATTGTAGATCTATCGATCATATCTGCATAATATGGTTAATAATATGAGTTAGATTTATAATAGTGAGTGTAAGAAGAATATTGAATGTCGTTCTATCGATCATATCAGCATAATATGGGTAATAATATGAGTTGGATTGATAATAATAAGAGTAATGAGTATAGTAATTGTCGTTCTATCGATCATATAAGCATAATATGGCTAATAATATGAGTTAGATTGATAATAATAAGAGTAATGAGTATAGTAATTGTAGTTCTATCGATCATATCTGCATAATATGGTTAATAATATGAGTTAGAATGATAATAATAAGAGTAATAAGTATAGTAATTGTCGTTCTATCGATCATATCTGCATAATATGGTTAATAATATGAGTTAGATTGATAATAGTGAGTGTAATAAGTCGAGTGAATGTCGTTCTATCGATCATATCAGCATAATATGGGTAATAATATGAGTAGGATTGATAATAATAAGAGTAATGAGTATAGTAATTGTAGTTCTATCGATCATTTAAACATAATATGGCTAATAATATGAGTTTGATTGATAAAAATAAGAGTAATGAGTATAGTGATTGTAGTTCTATCGATCATAATTGCATAATATGGTTAATTATATGAATTAGATTGATAATAATAAGAGCAATGAGTATAGTAATTGTCGTACTATCGATCATATAAGCATAATATGGCTAATAATATGAGTTAGATTGGTAATAATAAGTGTAATAAGTATAGTAATTGTCGTTCTATCGATCATATCTGCATAATATGGTTAATAATATGAGTTAGATTGATAATAGTGAGTGTAATAAATATAGTAATTGTCGTTCTATCGATCATATAAGCATAATATGGTTAGTAATATGAGTTAGAATGATAATAATAAGAGTAATAAGTATAGTAATTGTCGTTCTATCGATCATATCTGCATAATATGGTTAATAATATGAGTTAGATTTATAATAGTGAGTGTAATAAGTATAGTGAATGTCGTTCTATCGATCATATCAGCATAATGTGGGTAATAATATGAGTTGGATTGATAATAATAAGAGTAATGAGTATAGTAATTGTAGTTCTCTCGATCATATAAGCATAATATGGCTAATAATATGAGTAAGATTCATAATAATAAGAGTAATAAGTATAGTAATAGTCGTTCTATCGATCATTTAAGCATGATATGGCTAATAATATGAGTTAGATTGATAATAATAACAGTAATAAGTATAGTAATTGTCGTTCTATCGATCATATATGCATAATATGGTTAATAATATGAGTTAGATTGATAATAATAAGAGTAATGAGCATAGTGATTGTAGTTCTATCGATCATATCTGCATAATACGGTTAATAATATGAGTTAGATTGATAATAATAAGAGTAATAAGTATAGTAATTGTCGTTATATCGATCATATAACCATAATATGGCTATTAGCATGAGTTAGATTGATAATAATAAGAGTAATGAGTATAGTAATTGACGTTCTATCGATCATATCTGCATAATATGGTTAATAATATGAGTTAGATTGATAATAGTGAGTGTAATAAATATAGTAATTGTCGTTCTATCGCTCATATAAGCACAATATGGCTAATAATATGAGTTAGATTGATAATAATAAGAGTAATAAGTATAGTAATTGTCGTTCTATCGATCATATAAGCATAATATGGCTAATAATATGAGTTAGATTGATAATAATAAGTGTAATAAGTATAGTAATTGTCGTTCTATCGATCATAATTGCATAATATGGTTAATAATATGAATTAGATTGATAATAATAAGAGCAATGAGTATAGTAATTGTCGTACTATCGATCATATAAGCATAATATGGCTAATAATATGAGTTAGATTGGTAATAATAAGTGTAATAAGTATAGTAATTGTCGTTCTATCGATCATATCTGCATAATATGGTTAATAATATGAGTTAGATTGATAATAGTGAGTGTAATAAATATAGTAATTGTCGTTCTATCGATCATATAAGCATAATATGGTTAGTAATATGAGTTAGAATGATAATAATACGAGTAATAAGTATAGTAATTGTCGTTCTATCGATCATATCTGCATAATATGGTTAATAATATGAGTTAGATTTATAATAGTGAGTGTAATAAGTATAGTGAATGTCGTTCTATCGATCATATCAGCATAATGTGGGTAATAATATGAGTTGGATTGATAATAATAAGAGTAATGAGTATAGTAATTGTAGTTCTATCGATCATATAAGCATAATATGGCTAATAATATGAGTAAGATTCATAATAATAAGAGTAATAAGTATAGTAATAGTCGTTCTATCGCTCATATAAGCACAATATGGTTAATAATATGAGTTAGATTGATAATAATAAGAGTAATAAGTATAGTAATTGTCGTTCTATCGATCATATATGCATAATATGGTTAATAATATGAGTTAGATTGATAATAGTGAGTGTAATAAGTATAGTGAATGTCGTTCTATCGATCATATCAGCATAATATGGGTAATAATATGAGTAGGATTGATAATAATAAGAGTAATGAGTATAGTAATTGTAGTTCTATCGATCATATCTGCATAATATGGTTAATAATATGAGTTAGAACGATAATAATAAGAGTAATGAGTATAGTAATTGTAGTTCTATCGATCATTTAAGCATAATATGGCTAATAATACGAGTTAGATTGATAATAATAAGAGAAATGAGCATAGTGATTGTAGTTCTATCGATCATATCTGCATAATATGGTTAATAATATGAGTTAGATTGATAATAATAAGAGTAATAAGTATAGTATTTGTCGTTCTATCGATCATATAAGCATAATATGGCTAATAATATGAGTTAGATTGATAATAATAAGAGTAATAAGTATAGTAATTGTCGTTCTATCGATCATTTAAGCATAATATGGCTAATAATATTAGTCAGATTGGTAATAATAACAGTAATAAGTATAGTAATTGTCGTTCTATCGACAATATAAGCATAATATGGCTAATAATATGAGTTAGATTGATAATAATGAGAGTAATAAGTATAGTAACTGTCGTTCTATCGATCATATAAGCATAATATGGCTAATAATATGAGTTACAGTGATAATACTAAGAGCAGTGAGTATAGTAATTCTCATTCTATCGATCATATAAGCATAATATGGCTAATAATATGAGTTAGATTGATAATAATAAGGGTAATAAGTATAGTAATTGTCGTTCTCTCGATCATATAAGCATAATATGGCTAATAATATGAGTTAGATTGATAATACTAAGAGGAGTGAGTATAGTAATTGTCGTTCTATCGATAATATAAGCATAATATGGCTAATAATATGAGTTAGATTGATAATAATAAGAGTAATGAGTATAGTAATTGTAGTTCTATCGATCATATCTGCATAATATGGTTAATAATATGAGTTAGAATGATAATAATAAGAGTAATGAGTATAGTAATTGTAGTTCTATCGATCATTTAAGCATAATATGGCTAATAATACGAGTTAGATTGATAATAATAAGAGTAATGAGCATAGTGATTGTAGTTCTATCGATCATATCTGCATAATATGGTTAATAATATGAGTTAGATTGATAATAATAAGAGTAATAAGTATAGTATTTGTCGTTCTATCGATCATATAAGCATAATATGGCTAATAATATGAGTTAGATTGATAATAATAAGAGTAATAAGTATAGTAATTGTCGTTCTATCGATCATATCTGCATAATATGGTTAATAATATGAGTTAGATTGATAATAGTGAGTGTAATAAGTATAGTGAATGTCGTTCTATCGATCATATCAGCATAATATGGGTAATAATATGAGTTGGATTGATAATAATAAGAGTAATGAGTATAGTAATTGTAGTTCTATCGATCATATAAGCATAATGTGGCTAATAATATGAGTCAGATTCATAATAATAAGAGTAATAAGTATAGTAATTGTCGTTCTATCGATCATATAAGCATAATATGGCTAATAATATGAGTTAGATTTACAATAATAAGAGTAATACGTATAGTAATTGTCGTTCTATCGATCATATAAGCACAATATGGCTAATAATATGAGTTAGATTGATAATAATAAGAGTAATAAGTATAGTAATTGTCGTTCTATCGATCATATCTGCATAATATGGTTAATAATATGAGTTAGATTGATAACAATAAGAGTAATGAGTATAGTAATTGTCGTACTATCGATCATATAAGCATAATATGGCTTATCATGTGAGTTAGATTGATAATAGTGAGTGCAATAAATATAGTAATTGTCGTTCTATCGCTCATATAAGCACAATATGGCTAATAATATGAGTTAGATTGATAATAATAAGAGTAATAAGTATAGTAATTGTCGTTCTATAGATCATATAAGCATAATAGGGCTAATAATATGAGTTAGATTGATAATAATAAGTGTAATAAGTATAGTAATTGTCGTTCTATCGATCATATCTGCATAATATGGTTAATAATATGAGTTAGATTGATAATAGTGAGTGTAATAAGTATAGTGAATGTCGTTCTATCGATCATATCAGCATAATATGGGTAATAATATGAGTTGGATTGATAATAATAAGAGTAATGAGTATAGTAATTGTAGTTCTATCGATCATATAAGCATAATGTGGCTAATAATATGAGTCAGATTCATAATAATAAGAGTAATAAGTATAGTAATTGTCGTTCTATCGATCATATAAGCATAATATGGCTAATAATATGAGTTAGATTTACAATAATAAGAGTAATACGTATAGTAATTGTCGTTCTATCGATCATATAAGCACAATATGGCTAATAATATGAGTTAGATTGATAATAATAAGAGTAATAAGTATAGTAATTGTCGTTCTATCGATCATATCTGCATAATATGGTTAATAATATGAGTTAGATTGATAACAATAAGAGTAATGAGTATAGTAATTGTCGTACTATCGATCATATAAGCATAATATGGCTTATCATGTGAGTTAGATTGATAATAGTGAGTGCAATAAATATAGTAATTGTCGTTCTATCGCTCATATAAGCACAATATGGCTAATAATATGAGTTAGATTGATAATAATAAGAGTAATAAGTATAGTAATTGTCGTTCTATAGATCATATAAGCATAGTAGGGCTAATAATATGAGTTAGATTGATAATAATAAGTGTAATAAGTATAGTAATTGTCGTTCTATCGATCATATCTGCATAATATGGTTAATAATATGAGTTAGATTGATAATAGTGAGTGTAATAAATATAGTAATTGTCGTTCTATCGATCATATAAGCATAATATGGTTAATAATATGAGTTAGAATGATAATAATAAGAGTCATAAGTATAGTAATTGTCGTTCTATCGATCATATCGGCATAATATGGTTAATAATATGAGTTAGATTGATAATAGTGAGTGTAATAAGTATAGTGAATGTCGTTCTATCGATCATATCAGCATAATATGGGTAATAATATGAGTTGGATTGATAATAATAAGAGTAATGAGTATAGTAATTGTAGTTCTATCGATCATATAAGCATAATGTGGCTAATAATATGAGTCAGATTCATAATAATAAGAGTAATAAGTATAGTAATTGTCGTTCTATCGATAATATAAGCATAATATGGCTAATAATATGAGTTAGATTGATAATAATAAGAGTAATGAGTATAGTAATTGTAGTTCTATCGATCATTTAAGCATAATATGGCTAATAATACGAGTTAGATTGATAATAATAAGAGTAATGAGCATAGTGATTGTAGTTCTATCGATCATATCTGCATAATATGGTTAATAATATGAGTTAGATTGATAATAATAAGAGTAATAAGTATAGTAATTGTCGTTATATCGATCATATAACCATAATATGGCTAATAGCATGAGTTAGATTGATAATAATAAGAGTAATGAGTATAGTAATTGTCGTTCTATCGATCATATCTGCATAATATGGTTAATAATATGAGTTAGATTGATAATAGTGAGTGTAATAAATATAGTAATTGTCGTTCTATCGCTCATATAAGCACAATATGGTTAATAATATGAGTTAGATTGATAATAATAAGAGTAATAAGTATAGTAATTGTCGTTCTATCGATCATATATGCATAATATGGTTAATAATATGAGTTAGATTGATAATAGTGAGTGTAATAAGTATAGTGAATGTCGTTCTATCGATCATATCAGCATAATATGGGTAATAATATGAGTAGGATTGATAATAATAAGAGTAATGAGTATAGTAATTGTAGTTCTATCGATCATATCTGCATAATATGGTTAATAATATGTGTTAGAACGATAATAATAAGAGTAATGCGTATAGTAATTGTAGTTCTATCGATCATTTAAGCATAATATGGCTAATAATACGAGTTAGATTGATAATAATAAGAGTAATAAGTATAGTAATTGTCGTTCTATCGATCATTTAAGCATAATATGGCTAATAATATTAGTCAGATTGGTAATAATAACAGTAATAAGTATAGTAATTGTCGTTCTATCGACAATATAAGCATAATATGGCTAATAATATGAGTTAGATTGATAATAATGAGAGTAATAAGTATAGTAACTGTCGTTCTATCGATAATATAAGCATAATATGGCTAATAATATGAGTTAGATTGATAATAATAAGAGTAATGAGTATAGTAATTGTAGTTCTATCGATCATATCTGCATAATATGGTTAATAATATGAGTTAGAATGATAATAATAAGAGTAATGAGTATAGTAATTGTAGTTCTATCGATCATTTAAGCATAATATGGCTAATAATACGAGTTAGAATGATAATAATAAGAGTAATGAGTATAGTAATTGTAGTTCTATCGATCATTTAAGCATAATATGGCTAATAATACGAGTTAGATTGATAATAATAAGAGTAATGAGCATAGTGATTGTAGTTCTATCGATCATATCTGCATAATATGGTTAATAATATGAGTTAGATTGATAATAATAAGAGTAACAAGTATAGTAATTGTCGTTCTCTCGATCATATAAGCATAATATGGCTAATAATATGAGTTAGATTGATAATACTAAGAGGAGTGAGTATAGTAATTGTCGTTCTATCGATTATATAAGCATAATATGGCTAATAATATGAGTTAGATTGATAATAATAAGAGTAATGAGTATAGTAATTGTAGTTCTATCGATCATATCTGCATAATATGGTTAATAATATGAGTTAGAATGATAATAATAAGAGTAATGAGTATAGTAATTGTAGTTCTATCGATCATTTAAGCATAATATGGCTAATAATACGAGTTAGATTGATAATAATAAGAGTAATGAGCATAGTGATTGTAGTTCTATCGATCATATCTGCATAATATGGTTAATAATATGAGTTAGATTGATAATAATAAGAGTAATAAGTATAGTATTTGTCGTTCTATCGATCATATAAGCATAATATGGCTAATAATATGAGTTAGATTGATAATAATAAGAGTAATAAGTATAGTAATTGTCGTTCTATCGATCATATCTGCATAATATGGTTAATAATATGAGTTAGATTGATAATAGTGAGTGTAATAAGTATAGTGAATGTCGTTCTATCGATCATACCAGCATAATATGGGTAATAATATGAGTTGGATTGATAATAATAAGAGTCATGAGTATAGTAATTGTAGTTCTATCGATCATATAAGCATAATGTGGCTAATAATATGAGTCAGATTCATAATAATAAGAGTAATAAGTATAGTAATTGTCGTTCTATCGATCATATAAGCATAATATGGCTAATAATATGAGTTAGATTTACAATAATAAGAGTAATACGTATAGTAATTGTCGTTCTATCGATCATATAAGCACAATATGGCTAATAATATGAGTTAGATTGATAATAATAAGAGTAATAAGTATAGTAATTGTCGTTCTATCGATCATATCTGCATAATATGGTTAATAATATGAGTTAGATTGATAACAATAAGAGTAATGAGTATAGTAATTGTCGTACTATCGATCATATAAGCATAATATGGCTTATCATGTGAGTTAGATTGATAATAGTGAGTGCAATAAATATAGTAATTGTCGTTCTATCGCTCATATAAGCACAATATGGCTAATAATATGAGTTAGATTGATAATAATAAGAGTAATAAGTATAGTAATTGTCGTTCTATAGATCATATAAGCATAATAGGGCTAATAATATGAGTTAGATTGATAATAATAAGTGTAATAAGTATAGTAATTGTCGTTCTATCGATCATATCTGTATAATATGGTTAATAATATGAGTTAGATTGATAATAGTGAGTGTAATAAATATAGTAATTGTCGTTCTATCGATCATATAAGCATAATATGGTTAATAATATGAGTTAGAATGATAATAATAAGAGTAATAAGTATAGTAATTGTCGTTCTATCGATCATATCTGCATAATATGGTTAATAATATGAGTTAGATTGATAATAGTGAGTGTAATAAGTATAGTGAATGTCGTTCTATCGATCATATCAGCATAATGTGGGTAATAATATGAGTTGGATTGATTATAATAAGAGTAATGAGTATAGTAATTGTAGTTCTATCGATCATATAAGCATAATATGGCTAATAATATGAGTAAGATTCATAATAATAAGAGTAATAAGTATAGTAATTGTCGTTCTATCGATCATTTAAGCATAATATGGCGAATAATATGAGTTGGGTTGATAAAAATAAGAATAATAAGTATAGTATTGTCGTTCTATCGATCATATAAGCATAATATGTCTAATAATATGAGTTAGGTTGATAATAACAAGAGTAATAAGTATAGTAAATGTCGTGCTATCGATCATATCTGCATAATATGGTTAATAATATGAGTTAGATTGATAATAGTGAGTGTAATAAGTATAGTAATTGTCGTTCTGTCGATCATATTAGCATAATATGGTTAATAAAATGAGTTAGATTGATAATAATAAGAGTAATAAGTATAGTATTTGTCGTTCTATCGATCATATAAGCACAATATGGCTAATAATATAAGTTAGATTGATAATAATAAGAGTCATAAGTATAGTAATTGTCGTTCTATCGATCATATCTGCATAATATGGTTAATAATATGAGTTAGATTGATAATAATAAGAGTAATAAGTATAGTAATTGTCGTTATATCGATCATATAACCATAATATGGCTAATAGCATGAGTTAGATTGATAATAATAAAAGTAATGAGTATAGTAATTGTCGTTCTATCGATCATATCGGCATAATATGGTTAATAATATGAGTTAGATTGATAATAGTGAGTGTAATAAGTATAGTGAATGTCGTTCTATCGATCATATCAGCATAATATGGGTAATAATATGAGTTGGATTGATAATAATAAGAGTAATGAGTATAGTAATTATAGTTCTATCGATCATATAAGCATAATGTGGCTAATAATATGAGTCAGATTCATAATAATAAGAGTAATAAGTATAGTAATTGTCGTTCTATCGATAATATAAGCATAATATGGCTAATAATATGAGTTAGATTGATAATAATAAGAGTAATGAGTATAGTAATTGTAGTTCTATCGATCATTTAAGCATAATATGGCTAATAATACGAGTTAG
The DNA here is from genome assembly GCF_050947335.1 of Megachile rotundata. Lineage (NCBI taxonomy): Eukaryota > Metazoa > Arthropoda > Insecta > Hymenoptera > Megachilidae > Megachile > Megachile rotundata. The sequence continues at coordinate 101,984 of NW_027473775.1, forward strand.
ATTGATAATAATAAGAGTAATGAGCATAGTGATTGTAGTTCTATCGATCATATCTGCATAATATGGTTAATAATATGAGTTAGATTGATAATAATAAGAGTAATAAGTATAGTAATTGTCGTTATATCGATCATATAACCATAATATGGCTAATAGCATGAGTTAGATTGATAATAATAAGAGTAATGAGTATAGTAATTGTCGTTCTATCGATCATATCTGCATAATATGGTTAATAATATGAGTTAGATTGATAATAGTGAGTGTAATAAATATAGTAATTGTCGTTCTATCGCTCATATAAGCACAATATGGTTAATAATATGAGTTAGATTGATAATAATAAGAGTAATAAGTATAGTAATTGTCGTTCTATCGATCATATATGCATAATATGGTTAATAATATGAGTTAGATTGATAATAGTGAGTGTAATAAGTATAGTGAATGTCGTTCTATCGATCATATCAGCATAATATGGGTAATAATATGAGTAGCATTGATAATAATAAGAGTAATGAGTATAGTAATTGTAGTTCTATCGATCATATCTGCATAATATGGTTAATAATATGAGTTAGAACGATAATAATAAGAGTAATGCGTATAGTAATTGTAGTTCTATCGATCATTTAAGCATAATATGGCTAATAATACGAGTTAGATTGATAATAATAAGAGTAATGAGCATAGTGATTGTAGTTCTATCGATCATATCTGCATAATATGGTTAATAATATGAGTTAGATTGATAATAATAAGAGTAATAAGTATAGTATTTGTCGTTCTATCGATCATATAAGCATAATATGGCTAATAATATGAGTTAGATTGATAATAATAAGAGTAATAAGTATAGTAATTGTCGTTCTATCGATCATTTAAGCATAATATGGCTAATAATATTAGTCAGATTGGTAATAATAACAGTAATAAGTATAGTAATTGTCGTTCTATCGACAATATAAGCATAATATGGCTAATAATATGAGTTAGATTGATAATAATGAGAGTAATAAGTATAGTAACTGTCGTTCTATCGATCATATAAGCATAACATGGCTAATAATATGAGTTAGAGTGATAATACTAAGAGTAGTGAGTATAGTAATTCTCATTCTATCGATCATATAAGCATAATATGGCTAATAATATGAGTTAGATTGATAATAATAAGGGTAATAAGTATAGTAATTGTCGTTCTCTCGATCGTATAAGCATAATATGGCTAATAATATGAGTTGGATTGATAATACTAAGAGGAGTGAGTATAGTAATTGTCGTTCTATCGATAATATAAGCATAATATGGCTAATAATATGAGTTAGATTGATAATAATAAGAGTAATGAGTATAGTAATTGTAGTTCTATCGATCATATCTACATAATATGGTTAATAATATGAGTTAGAATGATAATAATAAGAGTAATGAGTATAGTAATTGTAGTTCTATCGATCATTTAAGCATAATATGGCTAATAATACGAGTTAGAATGATAATAATAAGAGTAATGAGTATAGTAATTGTAGTTCTATCGATCATTTAAGCATAATATGGCTAATAATACGAGTTAGATTGATAATAATAAGAGTAATGAGCATAGTGATTGTAGTTCTATCGATCATATCTGCATAATATGGTTAAAAATATGAGTTAGATTGATAATAATAAGAGTAACAAGTATAGTAATTGTCGTTCTCTCGATCATATAAGCATAATATGGCTAATAATATGAGTTAGATTGATAATACTAAGAGGAGTGAGTATAGTAATTGTCGTTCTATCGATTATATAAGCATAATATGGCTAATAATATGAGTTAGATTGATAATAATAAGAGTAATGAGTATAGTAATTGTAGTTCTATCGATCATATCTGCATAATATGGTTAATAATATGAGTTAGAATGATAATAATAAGAGTAATGAGTATAGTAATTGTAGTTCTATCGATCATTTAAGCATAATATGGCTAATAATACGAGTTAGATTGATAATAATAAGAGTAATGAGCATAGTGATTGTAGTTCTATCGATCATATCTGCATAATATGGTTAATAATATGAGTTAGATTGATAATAATAAGAGTAATAAGTATAGTATTTGTCGTTCTATCGATCATATAAGCATAATATGGCTAATAATATGAGTTAGATTGATAATAATAAGAGTAATAAGTATAGTAATTGTCGTTCTATCGATCATATCTGCATAATATGGTTAATAATATGAGTTAGATTGATAATAGTGAGTGTAATAAGTATAGTGAATGTCGTTCTATCGATCATATCAGCATAATATGGGTAATAATATGAGTTGGATTGATAATAATAAGAGTAATGAGTATAGTAATTGTAGTTCTATCGATCATATAAGCATAATGTGGCTAATAATATGAGTCAGATTCATAATAATAAGAGTAATAAGTATAGTAATTGTCGTTCTATCGATCATATAAGCATAATATGGCTAATAATATGAGTTAGATTTACAATAATAAGAGTAATACGTATAGTAATTGTCGTTCTATCGATCAGATAAGCACAATATGGCTAATAATATGAGTTAGATTGATAATAATAAGAGTAATAAGTATAGTAATTGTCGTTCTATCGATCATATCTGCATAATATGGTTAATAATATGAGTTAGAATGATAATAATAAGAGTAATGAGTATAGTAATTGTAGTTCTATCGATCATTTAAGCATAATATGGCTAATAATACGAGTTAGATTGATAATAATAAGAGTAATGAGCATAGTGATTGTAGTTCTATCGATCATATCTGCATAATATGGTTAATAATATGAGTTAGATTGATAACAATAAGAGTAATGAGTATAGTAATTGTCGTACTATCGATCATATAAGCATAATATGGCTTATCATGTGAGTTAGATTGATAATAGTGAGTGCAACAAATATAGTAATTGTCGTTCTATCGCTCATATAAGCACAATATGGCTAATAATATGAGTTAGATTGATAATAATAAGAGTAATAAGTATAGTAATTGTCGTTCTATAGATCATATAAGCATAATAGGGCTAATAATATGAGTTAGATTGATAATAATAAGTGTAATAAGTATAGTAATTGTCGTTCTATCGATCATATCTGCATAATATGGTTAATAATATGAGTTAGATTGATAATAGTGAGTGTAATAAATATAGTAATTGTCGTTCTATCGATCATATAAGCATAATATGGTTAATAATATGAGTTAGAATGATAATAATAAGAGTAATAAGTATAGTAATTGTCGTTCTATCGATCATATCTGCATAATATGGTTAATAATATGAGTTAGATTTATAATAGTGAGTGTAATAAGTATAGTGAATGTCGTTCTATCGATCATATCAGCATAATGTGGGTAATAATATGAGTTGGATTGATTATAATAAGAGTAATGAGTATAGTAATTGTAGTTCTATCGATCATATAAGCATAATATGGCTAATAATATGAGTAAGATTCATAATAATAAGAGTAATAAGTATAGTAATTGTCGTTCTATCGATCATTTAAGCATAATATGGCGAATAATATGAGTTGGGTTGATAAAAATAAGAATAATAAGTATAGTATTGTCGTTCTATCGATCATATAAGCATAATATGGCTAATAATATGAGTTAGGTTGATAATAACAAGAGTAATAAGTATAGTAAATGTCGTGCTATCGATCATATCTGCATAATATGGTTAATAATATGAGTTAGATTGATAATAGTGAGTGTAATAAGTATAGTAATTGTCGTTCTGTCGATCATATTAGCATAATATGGTTAATAAAATGAGTTAGATTGATAATAATAAGAGTAATAAGTATAGTATTTGTCGTTCTATCGATCATATAAGCACAATATGGCTAATAATATAAGTTAGATTGATAATAATAAGAGTCATAAGTACAGTAATTGTCGTTCTATCGATCAAATCTGCATAATATGGTTAATAATATGAGTTAGATTGATAATAATAAGAGTAATAAGTATAGTAATTGTCGTTATATCGATCATATAACCATAATATGGCTAATAGCATGAGTTAGATTGATAATAATAAGAGTAATGAGTATAGTAATTGTCGTTCTATCGATCATATCGGCATAATATGGTTAATAATATGAGTTAGATTGATAATAGTGAGTGTAATAAATATAGTAATTGTCGTTCTATCGCTCATATAAGCACAATATGGCTAATAATATGAGTTAGGTTGATAATAACAAGAGTAATAAGTATAGTAAATGTCGTGCTATCGATCATATCTGCATAATATGGTTAATAATATGAGTTAGATTGATAATAGTGAGTGTAATAAGTATAGTAATTGTCGTTCTGTCGATCATATTAGCATAATATGGTTAATAAAATGAGTTAGATTGATAATAATAAGAGTAATAAGTATAGTAATTGTCGTTCTATCGATCATATCTGCATAATATGGTTAATAATATGAGTAAGATTCATAATAATAAGAGTAATAAGTATAGTAATTGTCGTTCTATCGATCATTTAAGCATAATATGGCGAATAATATGAGTTGGGTTGATAAAAATAAGAATAATAAGTATAGTATTGTCGTTCTATCGATCATATAAGCATAATATGGCTAATAATATGAGTTAGGTTGATAATAACAAGAGTAATAAGTATAGTAAATGTCGTGCTATCGATCATATCTGCATAATATGGTTAATAATATGAGTTAGATTGATAATAGTGAGTGTAATAAGTATAGTAATTGTCGTTCTGTCGATCATATTAGCATAATATGGTTAATAAAATGAGTTAGATTGATAATAATAAGAGTAATAAGTATAGTATTTGTCGTTCTATCGATCATATAAGCACAATATGGCTAATAATATAAGTTAGATTGATAAAAATAAGAGTAATGAGTATAGTAATTGTCGTTCTATCGATCATATCTGCATAATATGGTTAAAAATATGAGTTAGATTGATAATAGTGAGTGTAATAAGTATAGTGAATGTCGTTCTATCGATCATAGCAGCATAATATGGGTAATAATATGAGTTGGATTGATAATAATAAGAGTAATGAGTATAGTAATTGTAGTACTATCGATCATATAAGCATAATGTGGCTAATAATATGAGTCAGATTCATAATAATAAGAGTAATAAGTATAGTAATTGTCGTTCTATTGATCATATAAGCATAATATGGCTAATAATATGAGTTAGATTTACAATAATAAGAGTAATAAGTATAGTAATTGTCGTTCTATCGATCATATAAGCACAATATGGCTAATAATATGAGTTAGATTGATAATAATAAGAGTAATAAGTATAGTAATTGTCGTTCTATCGATCATATCTGCATAATATGGTTAATAATATGAGTTAGATTGATAATAGTGAGTGTAATAAATATAGTAATTGTCGTTCTATCGATCATATAAGCATAATATGGTTAATAATATGAGTTAGAATGATAATAATAATAGTAATAAGTATAGTAATTGTCGTTCTATCGATCATATCTGCATAATGTGGTTAATAATATGAGTTAGATTTATAATAGTGAGTGTAATATGTATAGTGAATGTCGTTCTATCGATCATATCAGCATAATGTGGGTAATAATATGAGTTGGATTGATAATAATAGGAGTAATGAGTATAGTAATTGTAGTTCTATCGATCATATAAGCATAATATGGCAAATAATATGAGTAAGATTCATAATAATAAGAGTAATAAGTATAGTAATAGTCGTTCTATCGATCATTTAAGCATGATATGGCTAATAATATGAGTTAGATTGATAATAATAACAGTAATAAGTATAGTAATTGTCGTTCTATCGATAATATAAGCATAATATGGCTAATAATATGAGTTAGATTGATAATAATAAGAGTAATGAGTATAGTAATTGTAGTTCTATCGATCATTTAAGCATAATATGGCTAATAATACGAGTTAGATTGATAATAATAAGAGTAATGAGCATAGTGATTGTAGTTCTATCGATCATATCTACATAATATGGTTAATAATATGAGTTAGATTGATAATAATAAGAGTAATAAGTATAGTATTTGTCGTTCTATCGATCATATAAGCATGATATGGCTAATAATATGAGTTAGATTGATAATAATAAGAGTAATAAGTATAGTAATTGTCGTTCTATCGATCATTTAAGCATAATATGGCTAATAATATGAGTCAGATTGATAATAATAACAGTAATAAGTAGAGTAATTGTCGTTCTATCGATCATTTAAGCATAATATGGCTAATAATATGAGTCAGATTGATAATAATAACAGTAATAAGTAGAGTAATTGTCGTTCTATCGATCATATAAGCATGATATGGCTAATAATATGAGTTAGATTGATAATAATAACAGTAATAAGTATAGTAATTGTCGTTCTATCGATAATATAAGCATAATATGGCTAATAATATGAGTCAGATTGATAATAATAACAGTAATAAGTAGAGTAATTGTCGTTCTATCGATAATATAAGCATAATATGCCTAATAATAGGAGTTAGATTGATAAAACTAAGAGTAGTGAGTATAGTAATTCTCGTTCTATCGATCATATAAGCATAATATGCCTAATAATAGGAGTTAGATTGATAAAACTAAGAGTAGTGAGTATAGTAATTCTCGTTCTATCGATCATATAAGCATAATATGGCTAATAATATGAGTTAGATTGATAATAATAAGAGTAATAAGTATAGTAATTGTCGTTCTATCGATCATATAAGCATAATATGGCTAATAATATGAGTTAGATTGATAATAATAAGAGTAATAAGTATAGTAATTGTCGTTCTATCGATCATTTAAGCATAATATGGCTAATAATATGAGTCAGATTGATAATAATAACAGTAATAAGTAGAGTAATTGTCGTTCTATCGATAATATAAGCATAATATGCCTAATAATAGGAGTTAGATTGATAAAACTAAGAGTAGTGAGTATAGTAATTCTCGTTCTATCGATCATATAAGCATAATATGGCTAATAATATGAGTTAGATTGATAATAATAAGAGTAATAAGTATAGTAATTGTCGTTCTATCGATCATTTAAGCATAATATGGCGAATAATATGAGTTGGGTTGATAAAAATAAGAATAATAAGTATAGTAATTGTCGTTCTATCGATCATATCAGCATAATATGGTTAATAATATGAGTTAGAATGATAATAATAAGAGTAATAAGTATAGTAATTGTCGTTCTATCGATCATATCTGCATAATATGGTTAATAATATGAGATAGATTGATAATAATAAGAGTAATAAGTATAGTAATTGTCGTTATATCGATCATATAACCATAATATGGCTAATAGCATGAGTTAGATTGATAATAATAAGAGTAATGAGTATAGTAATTGTCGTTCTATCGATCATATCTGCATAATATGGTTAATAATATGAGTTAGATTGATAATAATAAGAGTAATGAGCATAGTGATTGTAGTTCTATCGATCATATCTGCATAATATGGTTAATAATATGAGTTAGATTGATAATAATAAGAGTAATAAGTATAGTATTTGTCGTTCTATCGATCATATAAGCATAATATGGCTAATAATATGAGTTAGATTGATAATAATAAGAGTAATAAGTATAGTAATTGTCGTTCTATCGATCATATCTGCATAATATGGTTAATAATATGAGTTAGATTGATAATAGTGAGTGTAATAAGTATAGTGAATGTCGTTCTATCGATCATATCAGCATAATATGGGTAATAATATGAGTTGGATTGATAATAATAAGAGTAATGAGTATAGTAATTGTAGTACTATCGATCATATAAGCATAATGTGACTAATAATATGAGTCAGATTCATAATAATAAGAGTAATAAGTATAGTAATTGTCGTTCTATTGATCATATAAGCATAATATGGCTAATAATATGAGTTAGATTTACAATAATAAGAGTAATAAGTATAGTAATTGTCGTTCTATCGATCATATAAGCACAATATGGCTAATAATATGAGTTAGATTGATAATAATAAGAGTAATAAGTATAGTAATTGTCGTTCTATCGATCATATCTGCATAATATGGTTAATAATATGAGTTAGATTGATAACAATAAGAGTAATGAGTATAGTAATTGTCGTACTATCGATCATATAAGCATAATATGGCTTATCATGTGCGTTAGATTGATAATAGTGAGTGCAATAAATATAGTAATTGTCGTTCTATCGCTCATGTAAGCACAATATGGCTAATAATATGAGTTAGATTGATAATAATAAGAGTAATAAGTATAGTAATTGTCGTTCTATAGATCATATAAGCATAATAGGGCTAATAATATGAGTTAGATTGATAATAATAAGTGTAATAGGTATAGTAATTGTCGTTCTATCGATCATATCTGCATAATATGGTTAATAATATGAGTTAGATTGATAATAGTGAGTGTAATAAATATAGTAATTGTCGTTCTATCGATCGTATAAGCATAATATGGTTAATAATATGAGTTAGAATGATAATAATAAGAGTAATAAGTATAGTAATTGTCGTTCTATCGATCATATCTGCATAATATGGTTAATAATATGAGTTAGATTTATAATAGTGAGTGTAATAAGTATAGTGAATGTCGTTCTATCGATCATATCAGCATAATGTGGGTAATAATATGAGTTGGATTGATAATAATAGGAGTAATGAGTATAGTAATTGTAGTTCTATCGATCATATAAGCATAATATGGCTAATAATATGAGTAAGATTCATAATAATAAGAGTAATAAGTATAGTAATAGTCGTTCTATCGATCATTTAAGCATGATATGGCTAATAATATGAGTTAGATTGATAATAATAACAGTAATAAGTATAGTAATTGTCGTTCTATCGATAATATAAGCATAATATGGCTAATAATATGAGTTAGATTGATAATAATAAGAGTAATGAGTATAGTAATTGTAGTTCTATCGATCATTTAAGCATAATATGGCTAATAATACGAGTTAGATTGATAATAATAAGAGTAATGAGCATAGTGATTGTAGTTCTATCGATCATATCTGCATAATATGGTTAATAATATGAGTTAGATTGATAATAATAAGAGTAATAAGTATAGTATTTGTCGTTCTATCGATCATATAAGCATGATATGGCTAATAATATGAGTTAGATTGATAATAATAAGAGTAATAAGTATAGTAATTGTCGTTCTATCGATCATTTAAGCATAATATGGCTAATAATATGAGTCAGATTGATAATAATAACAGTAATAAGTAGAGTAATTGTCGTTCTATCGATAATATAAGCATAATATGCCTAATAATAGGAGTTAGATTGATAAAACTAAGAGTAGTGAGTATAGTAATTCTCGTTCTATCGCTCATATAAGCACAATATGGCTAATAATATGAGTTAGATTGATAATAATAAGAGTAATAAGTATAGTTATTGTCGTTCTATCGATCATATACGCATAATATGGCTAATAATTTGAGTTAGATTGATAATAATAAGTGTAATAAGTATAGTAATTGTCGTTCTATCGATCATATAAGCATAATATGGCTAATAATATGAGTTAGATTGATAATAGTGAGTGTAATAAGTATAGTGAATGTCGCTCTATCGATCATATCAGCATAATATGGGTAATAATATGAGTTGGATTGATAATAGTAAGAGCAATGAGTATAGTAATTGTAGTTCTATCGATCATATAAGCATAATATGGCTAATAATATGAGTCAGATTCATAATAATAAGAGTAATAAGTATAGTAGTTGTCGTTCTATCGATCATTTAAGCATAATATGGCGAATAATATGAGTTGGGTTGATAAAAATAAGAATAATAAGTATAGTAATTGTCGTTCTATCGATCATATCAGCATAATATGGTTAATAATATGAGTTAGAATGATAATAATAAGAGTAATAAGTATAGTAATTGTCGTTCTATCGATCATATCTGCATAATATGGTTAATAATATGAGATAGATTGATAATAATAAGAGTAATAAGTATAGTAATTGTCGTTATATCGATCATATAACCATAATATGGCTAATAGCATGAGTTAGATTGATAATAATAAGAGTAATGAGTATAGTAATTGTCGTTCTATCGATCATATCTGCATAATATGGTTAATAATATGAGTTAGATTGATAATAGTGAGTGTAATAAATATAGTAATTGTCGTTCTATCGCTCATATAAGCACAATATGGTTAATAATATGAGTTAGATTGATAATAATAAGAGTAATAAGTATAGTAATCGTCGTTCTATCGATCATATATGCATAATATGGTTAATAATATGAGTTAGATTGATAATAGTGAGTGTAATAAGTATAGTGAATGTCGTTCTATCGATCATATCAGCATAATATGGGTAATAATATGAGTAGGATTGATAATAATAAGAGTAATGAGTATAGTAATTGTAGTTCTATCGATCATTTAAGCATAATATGGCTAATAATATGAGTTAGATTGATAAAAATAAGAGTAATGAGTATAGTGATTGTAGTTCTATCGATCATATCTGCATAATATGGTTAATAATATGAGTTAGATTGATAATAATAAGAGTAATAAGTATAGTATTTGTCGTTCTATCGATCATATTAGCATAATATGGCTAATAATATGAGTTAGATTGATAATAATAAGAGTAATAAGTATAGTAATTGTCGTTCTATCGATCATATCTGCATAATATGGTTAATAATATGAGTTAGATTGATAACAAAAAGAGTAATGAGTATAGTAATTGTCGTACTATCGATCATATAAGCATAATATGGCTTATCATGTGCGTTAGATTGATAATAGTGAGTGCAATAAATATAGTAATTGTCGTTCTATCGCTCATATAAGCACAATATGGCTAATAATATGAGTTAGATTGATAATAATAAGAGTAATAAGTATAGTAATTGTCGTTCTATAGATCATATAAGCATAATAGGGCTAATAATATGAGTTAGATTGATAATAATAAGTGTAATAGGTATAGTAATTGTCGTTCTATCGATCATATCTGCATAATATGGTTAATAATATGAGTTAGATTGATAATAGTGAGTGTAATAAATATAGTAATTGTCGTTCTATCGATCATATAAGCATAATATGGTTAATAATACGAGTTAGAATGATAATAATAAGAGTAATAAGTATAGTAATTGTCGTTCTATCGATCATATCTGCATAATATGGTTAATAATATGAGTTAGATTTATAATAGTGAGTGTAATAAGTATAGTGAATGTCGTTCTATCGATCATATCAGCATAATGTGGGTAATAATATGAGTTGGATTGATAATAATAGGAGTAATGAGTATAGTAATTGTAGTTCTATCGATCATATATGCATAATATGGCTAATAATATGAGTAAGATTCATAATAATAAGAGTAATAAGTATAGTAATAGTCGTTCTATCGATCATTTAAGCATGATATGGCTAATAATATGAGTTAGATTGATAATAATAAGAGTAATAAGTATAGTAATTGTCGTTCTATCGATCATTTAAGCATAATATGGCTAATAATATGAGTCAGATTGATAATAATAACAGTAATAAGTATAGTAATTGTCGTTCTATCGATAATATAAGCATAATATGCCTAATAATAGGAGTTAGATTGATAAAACTAAGAGTAGTGAGTATAGTAATTCTCGTTCTATCGATCATATAAGCATAATATGGCTAATAATATGAGTTAGATTGATAATAATAAGAGTAATAAGTATAGTAATTGTCGTTCTATCGATCATATAAGCATAATATGGCTAATAATATGAGTTAGATTGATAATACTAAGAGTAGTGAGTATAGTAATTCTCGTTCTATCGATCATATAAGCATAATATGGCTAATAATATGAGTTAGATTGATAATAATAAGAGTAATGAGTATAGTAATTGTAGTTCTATCGATCATTTAAGCATAATATGGCTAATAATATGAGTTAGATTGATAATAATAACAGTAATAAGTATAGTAATTGTCGTTCTATCGCTCATATAAGCACAATATGGCTAATAATATGAGTTAGATTGATAATAATAAGAGTAATAAGTATAGTTATTGTCGTTCTATCGATCATATACGCATAATATGGCTAATAATTTGAGTTAGATTGATAATAATAAGTGTAATAAGTATAGTAATTGTCGTTCTATCGATCATATAAGCATAATATGGCTAATAATATGAGTTAGATTGATAATAGTGAGTGTAATAAGTATAGTGAATGTCGCTCTATCGATCATATCAACATAATATGGGTAATAATATGAGTTGGATTGATAATAATAAGAGCAATGAGTATAGTAATTGTAGTTCTATCGATCATATAAGCATAATATGGCTAATAATATGAGTCAGATTCATAATAATAAGAGTAATAAGTATAGTAGTTGTCGTTCTATCGATCATTTAAGCATAATATGGCGAATAATATGAGTTGGGTTGATAAAAATAAGAATAATAAGTATAGTAATTGTCGTTCTATCGATCATATCAGCATAGTATGGTTAATAATATGAGTTAGAATGATAATAATAAGAGTAATAAGTATAGTAATTTTCGTTCTATCGATCATATCTGCATAATATGGTTAATAATATGAGATAGATTGATAATAATAAGAGTAATAAGTATAGTAATTGTCGTTATATCGATCATATAACCATAATATGGCTAATAGCATGAGTTAGATTGATAATAATAAGAGTAATGAGTATAGTAATTGTCGTTCTATCGATCATATCTGCATAATATGGTTAATAATATGAGTTAGATTGATAATAGTGAGTGTAATAAATATAGTAATTGTCGTTCTATCGCTCATATAAGCACAATATGGTTAATAATATGAGTTAGATTGATAATAATAAGAGTAATAAGTATAGTAATTGTCGTTCTATCGATCATATATGCATAATATGGTTAATAATATGAGTTAGATTGATAATAGTGAGTGTAATAAGTATAGTGAATGTCGTTCTATCGATCATATCAGCATAATATGGGTAATAATATGAGTAGGATTGATAATAATAAGAGTAATGAGTATAGTAATTGTAGTTCTATCGATCATTTAAGCATAATATGGCTAATAATATGAGTTAGATTGATAAAAATAAGAGTTATGAGTATAGTGATTGTAGTTCTATCGATCATATCTGCATAATATGGTTAATAATATGAGTTAGATTGATAATAATAAGAGTAATAAGTATAGTATTTGTCGTTCTATCGATCATATTAGCATAATATGGCTAATAATATGAGATAGATTGATAATAATAAGAGTAATAAGTATAGTAATTGTCGTTATATCGATCATATAACCATAATATGGCTAATAGCATGAGTTAGATTGATAATAATAAGAGTAATGAGTATAGTAATTGTCGTTCTATCGATCATATCTGCATAATATGGTTAATAATATGAGTTAGATTTATAATAGTGAGTGTAATAAGTATAGTGAATGTCGTTCTATCGATCATATCAGCATAATGTGGGTAATAATATGAGTTGGATTGATAATAATAGGAGTAATGAGTATAGTAATTGTAGTTCTATCGATCATATAAGCATAATATGGCTAATAATATGAGTTAGATTGATAATAATAAGAGTAATGAGTATAGTAATTGTAGTTCTATCGATCATTTAAGCATAATATGGCTAATAATATGAGTTAGATTGATAATAATAACAGTAATAAGTATAGTAATTGTCGTTCTATCGCTCATATAAGCACAATATGGCTAATAATATGAGTTAGATTGATAATAATAAGAGTAATAAGTATAGTTATTGTCGTTCTATCGATCATATACGCATAATATGGCTAATAATTTGAGTTAGATTGATAATAATAAGTGTAATAAGTATAGTAATTGTCGTTCTATCGATCATATAAGCATAATATGGCTAATAATATGAGTTAGATTGATAATAGTGAGTGTAATAAGTATAGTGAATGTCGCTCTATCGATCATATCAACATAATATGGGTAATAATATGAGTTGGATTGATAATAATAAGAGCAATGAGTATAGTAATTGTAGTTCTATCGATCATATAAGCATAATATGGCTAATAATATGAGTCAGATTCATAATAATAAGAGTAATAAGTATAGTAGTTGTCGTTCTATCGATCATTTAAGCATAATATGGCGAATAATATGAGTTGGGTTGATAAAAATAAGAATAATAAGTATAGTAATTGTCGTTCTATCGATCATATCAGCATAGTATGGTTAATAATATGAGTTAGAATGATAATAATAAGAGTAATAAGTATAGTAATTTTCGTTCTATCGATCATTTAAGCATAATATGGCTAATAATATGAGTTAGATTGATAATAATAAGAGTAATAAGTATAGTAATTGTCGTTATATCGATCATATAACCATAATATGGCTAATAGCATGAGTTAGATTGATAATAATAAGAGTAATGAGTATAGTAATTGTAGTTCTATCGATCATTTAAGCATAATATGGCTAATAATACGAGTTAGATTGATAATAATAAGAGTAATGAGCATAGTGATTGTAGTTCTATCGATCATATCTGCATAATATGGTTAATAATATGAGTTAGATTGATAATAATAAGAGTAATAAGTATAGTATTTGTCGTTCTATCGATCATATAAGCATGATATGGCTAATAATATGAGTTAGATTGATAATAATAAGAGTAATAAGTATAGTAATTGTCGTTCTATCGATCATTTAAGCATAATATGGCTAATAATATGAGTCAGATTGATAATAATAACAGTAATAAGTATAGTAATTGTCGTTCTATCGATAATATAAGCATAATATGCCTAATAATAGGAGTTAGAATGATAATAATAAGAGTAATAAGTATAGTAATTGTCGTTCTATCGATCATATAAGCATAATATGGCTAATAATATGAGTTAGATTGATAATACTAAGAGTAGTGAGTATAGTAATTCTCGTTCTATCGATCATATAAGCATAATATGGCTAATAATATGAGTTAGATTGATAATAATAAGAGTAATGAGTATAGTTATTGTCGTTCTATCGATCATATACGCATAATATGGCTAATAATTTGAGTTAGATTGATAATAATAAGTGTAATAAGTATAGTAATTGTCGTTCTATCGATCATATAAGCATAATATGGCTAATAATATGAGTTAGATTGATAATAGTGAGTGTAATAAGTATAGTGAATGTCGCTCTATCGATCATATCAGCATAATATGGGTAATAATATGAGTTGGATTGATAATAATAAGAGCAATGAGTATAGTAATTGTAGTTCTATCGATCATATAAGCATAATATGGCTAATAATATGAGTCAGATTCATAATAATAAGAGTAATAAGTATAGTAGTTGTCGTTCTATCGATCATTTAAGCATAATATGGCGAATAATATGAGTTGGGTTGATAAAAATAAGAATAATAAGTATAGTAATTGTCGTTCTATCGATCATATCAGCATAATATGGTTAATAATATGAGTTAGAATGATAATAATAAGAGTAATAAGTATAGTAATTGTCGTTCTATCGATCATATCTGCATAATATGGTTAATAATATGAGATAGATTGATAATAATAAGAGTAATAAGTATAGTAATTGTCGTTATATCGATCATATAACCATAATATGGCTAATAGCATGAGTTAGATTGATAATAATAAGAGTAATGAGTATAGTAATTGTCGTTCTATCGATCATATCTGCATAATATGGTTAATAATATGAGTTAGATTGATAATAGTGAGTGTAATAAATATAGTAATTGTCGTTCTATCGCTCATATAAGCACAATATGGTTAATAATATGAGTTAGATTGATAATAATAAGAGTAATAAGTATAGTAATTGTCGTTCTATCGATCATATATGCATAATATGGTTAATAATATGAGTTAGATTGATAATAGTGAGTGTAATAAATATAGTAATTGTCGTTCTATCGATCATATAAGCATAATATGGTTAATAATATGAGTTAGAATGATAATAATAAGAGTAATAAGTATAGTAATTGTCGTTCTATCGATCATATCTGCATAATATGGTTAATAATATGAGTTAGATTTATAATAGTGAGTGTAATAAGTATAGTGAATGTCGTTCTATCGATCATATCAGCATAATGTGGGTAATTATATGAGTTGGATTGATAATAATAGGAGTAATGAGTATAGTAATTGTAGTTCTATCGATCATATAAGCATAATATGGCTAATAATATGAGTAAGATTCATAATAATAAGAGTAATAAGTATAGTAATAGTCGTTCTATCGATCATTTAAGCATGATATGGCTAATAATATGAGTTAGATTGATAATAATAACAGTAATAAGTATAGTAATTGTCGTTCTATCGATAATATAAGCATAATATGGCTAATAATATGAGTTAGATTGATAATAATAAGAGTAATGAGTATAGTAATTGTAGTTCTATCGATCATTTAAGCATAATATGGCTAATAATACGAGTTAGATTGATAATAATAAGAGTAATGAGCATAGTGATTGTAGTTCTATCGATCATATCTGCATAATATGGTTAATAATATGAGTTAGATTGATAATAATAAGAGTAATAAGTATAGTATTTGTCGTTCTATCGATCATATAAGCATGATATGGCTAATAATATGAGTTAGATTGATAATAATAAGAGTAATAAGTATAGTAATTGTCGTTCTATCGATCATTTAAGCATAATATGGCTAATAATATGAGTCAGATTGATAATAATAACAGTAATAAGTATAGTAATTGTCGTTCTATCGATAATATAAGCATAATATGCCTAATAATAGGAGTTAGATTGATAAAACTAAGAGTAGTGAGTATAGTAATTCTCGTTCTATCGATCATATAAGCATAATACGGCTAATAATATGAGTTAGATTGATAATAATAAGAGTAATAAGTATAGTAATTGTCGTTCTATCGATCATATAAGCATAATATGGCTAATAATATGAGTTAGATTGATAATACTAAGAGTAGTGAGTATAGTAATTCTCGTTCTATCGATCATATAAGCATAATATGGCTAATAATATGAGTTAGATTGATAATAATAACAGTAATAAGTATAGTAATTGTCGTTCTATCGCTCATATAAGCACAATATGGCTAATAATATGAGTTAGATTGATAATACTAAGAGGAGTGAGTATAGTAATTGTCGTTCTATCGATAATATAAGCATAATATGGCTAATAATATGAGTTAGATTGATAATAATAAGAGTAATGAGTATAGTAATTGTAGTTCTATCGATCATATCTGCATAATATGGTTAATAATATGAGTTAGATTGATAATAATAAGAGTAATAAGTATAGTATTTGTCGTTCTATCGATCATATAAGCATTATATGGCTAATAATATGAGTTAGATTGATAATAATAAGAGTAATAAGTATAGTAATTGTCGTTCTATCGATCATATCTGCATAATATGGTTAATAATTTGAGTTAGATTGATAATAGTGAGTGTAATAAGTATAGTGAATGTCGTTCTATCGATCATATCAGCATAATATGGGTAATAATATGAGTTGGATTGATAATAATAACAGTAATGAGTATAGTAATTGTAGTTCTATCGATCATATAAGCATAATGTGGCTAATAATATGAGTCAGATTCATAATAATAAGAGTAATAGGTATAGTAATTGTCGTTCTATCGATCATATAAGCATAATATGGCTAATAATATGAGTTAGATTTACAATAATAAGAGTAATACGTATAGTAATTGTCGTTCTATCGATCATATAAGCACAATATGGCTAATAATATGAGTTAGATTGATAATAATAAGAGTAATAGGTATAGTAATTGTCGTTCTATCGATCATATCTGCATAATATGGTTAATAGTATGAGTTAGATTGATAACAATAAGAGTAATGAGTATAGTAATTGTCGTACTATCGATCATATAAGCATAATATGGCTTATCATGTGAGTTAGATTGATAATAGTGAGTGCAATAAATATAGTAATTGTCGTTCTATCGCTCATATAAGCACAATATGGCTAATAATATGAGTTAGATTGATAATAATAAGAGTAATAAGTATAGTAATTGTCGTTCTACAGATCATATAAGCATAATAGGGCTAATAATATGAGTTAGATTGATAATAATAAGTGTAATAAGTATAGTAATTGTCGTTCTATCGATCATATCTGCATAATATGGTTAATAATATGAGTTAGATTGATAATAGTGAGTGTAATAAATATAGTAATTGTCGTTCTATCGATCATATAAGCATAATATGGTTAATAATATGAGTTAGAATGATAATAATAAGAGTAATAAGTATAGTAATTGTCGTTCTATCGATCATATCTGCATAATATGGTTAATAATATGAGTTAGATTGATAATAATAAGAGTAATAAGTATAGTATTTGTCGTTCTATCGATCATATAAGCATTATATGGCTAATAATATGAGTTAGATTGATAATAATAAGAGTAATAAGTATAGTAATTGTCGTTCTATCGATCATATCTGCATAATATGGTTAATAATATGAGTTAGATTGATAATAGTGAGTGTAATAAGTATAGTGAATGTCGTTCTATCGATCATATCAGCATAATATGGGTAATAATATGAGTTGGATTGATAATAATAAGAGCAATGAGTATAGTAATTGTAGTTCTATCGATCATATAAGCATAATGTGGCTAATAATATGAGTCAGATTCATAATAATAAGAGTAATAAGTATAGTAATTGTCGTTCTATCGATCATATAAGCATAATATGGCTAATAATATGAGTTAGATTTACAATAATAAGAGTAATACGTATAGTAATTGTCGTTCTATCGATCATATAAGCACAATATGGCTAATAATATGAGTTAGATTGATAATAATAAGAGTAATAAGTATAGTAATTGTCGTTCTATCGATCATATCTGCATAATATGGTTAATAATATGAGTTAGATTGATAACAATAAGAGTAATGAGTATAGTAATTGTCGTACTATCGATCATATAAGCATAATATGGCTTATCATGTGAGTTAGATTGATAATAGTGAGTGCAATAAATATAGTAATTGTCGTTCTATCGCTCATATAAGCACAATATGGCTAATAATGTGAGTTAGATTGATAATAATAAGAGTAATAAGTATAGTAATTGTCGTTCTATAGATCATATAAGCATAATAGGGCTAATAATATGAGTTAGATTGATAATAATAAGTGTAATAAGTATAGTAATTGTCGTTCTATCGATCATATCTGCATAATATGGTTAATAATATGAGTTAGATTGATAATAGTGAGTGTAATAAATATAGTAATTGTCGTTCTATCGATCATATAAGCATAATATGGTTAATAATATGAGTTAGAATGATAATAATAAGAGTAATAAGTATAGTAATTGTCGTTCTATCGATCATATCTGCATAATATGGTTAATAATATGAGTTAGATTTATAATAGTGAGTGTAATAAGTATAGTGAATGTCGTTCTATCGATCATATCAGCATAATGTGGGTAATAATATGAGTTGGATTGATTATAATGAGAGTAATGAGTATAGTAATTGTAGTTCTATCGATCATATAAGCATAATATTGCTAATAATATGAGTAAGATTCATAATAATAAGAGTAATAAGTATAGTAATTGTCGTTCTATCGATCATATAAGCACAATATGGTTAATAATATGAGTTAGATTGATAACAAAAAGAGTAATGAGTATAGTAATTGTCGTACTATCGATCATATAAGCATAATATGGCTTATCATGTGCGTTAGATTGATAATAGTGAGTGCAATAAATATAGTAATTGTCGTTCTATCGCTCATATAAGCACAATATGGCTAATAATATGAGTTAGATTGATAATAATAAGAGTAATAAGTATAGTAATTGTCGTTCTATAGATCATATAAGCATAATGGGGCTAATAATATGAGTTAGATTGATAATAATAAGTGTAATAGGTATAGTAATTGTCGTTCTATCGATCATATCTGCATAATATGGTTAATAATATGAGTTAGATTGATAATAGTGAGTGTAATAAATATAGTAATTGTCGTTCTATCGATCATATAAGCATAATATGGTTAATAATATGAGTTAGAATGATAATAATAAGAGTAATAAGTATAGTAATTGTCGTTCTATCGATCATATCTGCATAATATGGTTAATAATATGAGTTAGATTTATAATAGTGAGTGTAATAAGTATAGTGAATGTCGTTCTATCGATCATATCAGCATAATGTGGGTAATAATATGAGTTGGATTGATAATAATAGGAGTAATGAGTATAGTAATTGTAGTTCTATCGATCATATAAGCATAATATGGCTAATAATATGAGTAAGATTCATAATAATAAGAGTAATAAGTATAGTAATAGTCGTTCTATCGATCATTTAAGCATGATATGGCTAATAATATGAGTTAGATTGATAATAATAAGAGTAATAAGTATAGTAATTGTCGTTCTATCGATCATTTAAGCATAATATGGCTAATAATATGAGTCAGATTGATAATAATAACAGTAATAAGTATAGTAATTGTCGTTCTATCGATAATATAAGCATAATATGCCTAATAATAGGAGTTAGATTGATAAAACTAAGAGTAGTGAGTATAGTAATTCTCGTTCTATCGATCATATAAGCATAATATGGCTAATAATATGAGTTAGATTGATAATAATAAGAGTAATAAGTATAGTAATTGTCGTTCTATCGATCATATAAGCATAATATGGCTAATAATATGAGTTAGATTGATAATACTAAGAGTAGTGAGTATAGTAATTCTCGTTCTATCGATCATATAAGCATAATATGGCTAATAATATGAGTTAGATTGATAATAATAAGAGTAATGAGTATAGTAATTGTAGTTCTATCGATCATTTAAGCATAATATGGCTAATAATATGAGTTAGATTGATAATAATAACAGTAATAAGTATAGTAATTGTCGTTCTATCGCTCATATAAGCACAATATGGCTAATAATATGAGTTAGATTGATAATAATAAGAGTAATAAGTATAGTTATTGTCGTTCTATCGATCATATACGCATAATATGGCTAATAATTTGAGTTAGATTGATAATAATAAGTGTAATAAGTATAGTAATTGTCGTTCTATCGATCATATAAGCATAATATGGCTAATAATATGAGTCAGATTCATAATAATAAGAGTAATAAGTATAGTAGTTGTCGTTCTATCGATCATTTAAGCATAATATGGCGAATAATATGAGTTGGGTTGATAAAAATAAGAATAATAAGTATAGTAATTGTCGTTCTATCGATCATATCAGCATAATATGGTTAATAATATGAGTTAGAATGATAATAATAAGAGTAATAAGTATAGTAATTGTCGTTCTATCGATCATATCTGCATAATATGGTTAATAATATGAGATAGATTGATAATAATAAGAGTAATAAGTATAGTAATTGTCGTTATATCGATCATATAACCATAATATGGCTAATAGCATGAGTTAGATTGATAATAATAAGAGTAATGAGTATAGTAATTGTCGTTCTATCGATCATATCTGCATAATATGGTTAATAATATGAGTTAGATTGATAATAGTGAGTGTAATAAATATAGTAATTGTCGTTCTATCGCTCATATAAGCACAATATGGTTAATAATATGAGTTAGATTGATAATAATAAGAGTAATAAGTATAGTAATTGTCGTTCTATCGATCATATATGCATAATATGGTTAATAATATGAGTTAGATTGATAATAGTGAGTGTAATAAGTATAGTGAATGTCGTTCTATCGATCATATCAGCATAATATGGGTAATAATATGAGTAGGATTGATAATAATAAGAGTAATGAGTATAGTAATTGTAGTTCTATCGATCATTTAAGCATAATATGGCTAATAATATGAGTTAGATTGATAAAAATAAGAGTAATGAGTATAGTGATTGTAGTTCTATCGATCATATAAGCATAATATGGCTTATCATGTGAGTTAGATTGATAATAGTGAGTGCAATAAATATAGTAATTGTCGTTCTATCGCTCATATAAGCACAATATGGCTAATAATATGAGTTAGATTGATAATAATAAGAGTAATAAGTATAGTAATTGTCGTTCTACAGATCATATAAGCATAATAGGGCTAATAATATGAGTTAGATTGATAATAATAAGTGTAATAAGTATAGTAATTGTCGTTCTATCGATCATATCTGCATAATATGGTTAATAATATGAGTTAGATTGATAATAGTGAGTGTAATAAATATAGTAATTGTCGTTCTATCGATCATATAAGCATAATATGGTTAATAATATGAGTTAGAATGATAATAATAAGAGTAATAAGTATAGTAATTGTCGTTCTATCGATCATATCTGCATAATATGGTTAATAATATGAGTTAGATTGATAATAATAAGAGTAATAAGTATAGTATTTGTCGTTCTATCGATCATATAAGCATTATATGGCTAATAATATGAGTTAGATTGATAATAATAAGAGTAATAAGTATAGTAATTGTCGTTCTATCGATCATATCTGCATAATATGGTTAATAATATGAGTTAGATTGATAATAGTGAGTGTAATAAGTATAGTGAATGTCGTTCTATCGATCATATCAGCATAATATGGGTAATAATATGAGTTGGATTGATAATAATAAGAGCAATGAGTATAGTAATTGTAGTTCTATCGATCATATAAGCATAATGTGGCTAATAATATGAGTCAGATTCATAATAATAAGAGTAATAAGTATAGTAATTGTCGTTCTATCGATCATATAAGCATAATATGGCTAATAATATGAGTTAGATTTACAATAATAAGAGTAATACGTATAGTAATTGTCGTTCTATCGATCATATAAGCACAATATGGCTAATAATATGAGTTAGATTGATAATAATAAGAGTAATAAGTATAGTAATTGTCGTTCTATCGATCATATCTGCATAATATGGTTAATAATATGAGTTAGATTGATAACAATAAGAGTAATGAGTACAGTAATTGTCGTACTATCGATCATATAAGCATAATATGGCTTATCATGTGAGTTAGATTGATAATAGTGAGTGCAATAAATATAGTAATTGTCGTTCTATCGCTCATATAAGCACAATATGGCTAATAATGTGAGTTAGATTGATAATAATAAGAGTAATAAGTATAGTAATTGTCGTTCTATAGATCATATAAGCATAATAGGGCTAATAATATGAGTTAGATTGATAATAATAAGTGTAATAAGTATAGTAATTGTCGTTCTATCGATCATATCTGCATAATATGGTTAATAATATGAGTTAGATTGATAATAGTGAGTGTAATAAATATAGTAATTGTCGTTCTATCGATCATATAAGCATAATATGGTTAATAATATGAGTTAGAATGATAATAATAAGAGTAATAAGTATAGTAATTGTCGTTCTATCGATCATATCTGCATAATATGGTTAATAATATGAGTTAGATTTATAATAGTGAGTGTAATAAGTATAGTGAATGTCGTTCTATCGATCATATCAGCATAATGTGGGTAATAATATGAGTTGGATTGATTATAATGAGAGTAATGAGTATAGTAATTGTAGTTCTATCGATCATATAAGCATAATATTGCTAATAATATGAGTAAGATTCATAATAATAAGAGTAATAAGTATAGTAATTGTCGTTCTATCGATCATATAAGCACAATATGGTTAATAATATGAGTTAGATTGATAACAAAAAGAGTAATGAGTATAGTAATTGTCGTACTATCGATCATATAAGCATAATATGGCTTATCATGTGCGTTAGATTGATAATAGTGAGTGCAATAAATATAGTAATTGTCGTTCTATCGCTCATATAAGCACAATATGGCTAATAATATGAGTTAGATTGATAATAATAAGAGTAATAAGTATAGTAATTGTCGTTCTATAGATCATATAAGCATAATGGGGCTAATAATATGAGTTGGATTGATAATAATAAGTGTAATAGGTATAGTAATTGTCGTTCTATCGATCATATCTGCATAATATGGTTAATAATATGAGTTAGATTGATAATAGTGAGTGTAATAAATATAGTAATTGTCGTTCTATCGATCATATAAGCATAATATGGTTAATAATATGAGTTAGAATGATAATAATAAGAGTAATAAGTATAGTAATTGTCGTTCTATCGATCATATCTGCATAATATGGCTAATAATATGAGTAAGATTCATAATAATAAGAGTAATAAGTATAGTAATAGTCGTTCTATCGATCATTTAAGCATGATATGGCTAATAATATGAGTTAGATTGATAATAATAAGAGTAATAAGTATAGTAATTGTCGTTCTATCGATCATTTAAGCATAATATGGCTAATAATATGAGTCAGATTGATAATAATAACAGAAATAAGTATAGTAATTGTCGTTCTATCGATAATATAAGCATAATATGCCTAATAATAGGAGTTAGATTGATAAAACTAAGAGTAGTGAGTATAGTAATTCTCGTTCTATCGATCATATAAGCATAATATGGCTAATAATATGAGTTAGATTGATAATAATAAGAGTAATAAGTATAGTAATTGTCGTTCTATCGATCATATAAGCATAATATGGCTAATAATATGAGTTAGATTGATAATACTAAGAGTAGTGAGTATAGTAATTCTCGTTCTATCGATCATATAAGCATAATATGGCTAATAATATGAGTTAGATTGATAATAATAAGAGTAATGAGTATAGTAATTGTAGTTCTATCGATCATTTAAGCATAATATGGCTAATAATATGAGTTAGATTGATAATAATAACAGTAATAAGTATAGTAATTGTCGTTCTATCGCTCATATAAGCACAATATGGCTAATAATATGAGTTAGATTGATAATAATAAGAGTAATAAGTATAGTTATTGTCGTTCTATCGATCATATACGCATAATATGGCTAATAATTTGAGTTAGATTGATAATAATAAGTGTAATAAGTATAGTAATTGTCGTTCTATCGATCATATAAGCATAATATGGCTAATAATATGAGTCAGATTCATAATAATAAGAGTAATAAGTATAGTAGTTGTCGTTCTATCGATCATTTAAGCATAATATGGCGAATAATATGAGTTGGGTTGATAAAAATAAGAATAATAAGTATAGTAATTGTCGTTCTATCGATCATATCAGCATAATATGGTTAATAATATGAGTTAGAATGATAATAATAAGAGTAATAAGTATAGTAATTGTCGTTCTATCGATCATATCTGCATAATATGGTTAATAATATGAGATAGATTGATAATAATAAGAGTAATAAGTATAGTAATTGTCGTTATATCGATCATATAACCATAATATGGCTAATAGCATGAGTTAGATTGATAATAATAAGAGTAATGAGTATAGTAATTGTCGTTCTATCGATCATATCTGCATAATATGGTTAATAATATGAGTTAGATTGATAATAGTGAGTGTAATAAATATAGTAATTGTCGTTCTATCGCTCATATAAGCACAATATGGTTAATAATATGAGTTAGATTGATAATAATAAGAGTAATAAGTATAGTAATTGTCGTTCTATCGATCATATATGCATAATATGGTTAATAATATGAGTTAGATTGATAATAGTGAGTGTAATAAGTATAGTGAATGTCGTTCTATCGATCATATCAGCATAATATGGGTAATAATATGAGTAGGATTGATAATAATAAGAGTAATGAGTATAGTAATTGTAGTTCTATCGATCATTTAAGCATAATATGGCTAATAATATGAGTTAGATTGATAAAAATAAGAGTAATGAGTATAGTGATTGTAGTTCTATCGATCATATCTGCATAATATGGTTAATAATATGAGTTAGATTGATAATAATAAGAGTAATAAGTATAGTATTTGTCGTTCTATCGATCATATTAGCATAATATGGCTAATAATATGAGATAGATTGATAATAATAAGAGTAACAAGTATAGTAATTGTCGTTATATCGATCATATAACCATAATATGGCTAATAGCATGAGTTAGATTGATAATAATAAGAGTAATGAGTATAGTAATTGTCGTTCTATCGATCATATCTGCATAATATGGTTAATAATATGAGTTAGATTTATAATAGTGAGTGTAATAAGTATAGTGAATGTCGTTCTATCGATCATATCAGCATAATGTGGGTAATAATATGAGTTGGATTGATAATAATAGGAGTAATGAGTATAGTAATTGTAGTTCTATCGATCATATAAGCATAATATGGCTAATAATATGAGTAAGATTCATAATAATAAGAGTAATAAGTATAGTAATAGTCGTTCTATCGATCATTTAAGCATGATATGGCTAATAATATGAGTTAGATTGATAATAATAACAGTAATAAGTATAGTAATTGTCGTTCTATCGATAATATAAGCATAATATGGCTAATAATATGAGTTAGATTGATAATAATAAGAGTAATGAGTATAGTAATTGTAGTTCTATCGATCATTTAAGCATAATATGGCTAATAATACGAGTTAGATTGATAATAATAACAGTAATAAGTATAGTAATTGTCGTTCTATCGATAATATAAGCATAATATGCCTAATAATAGGAGTTAGATTGATAAAACTAAGAGTAGTGAGTATATTAATTCTCGTTCTATCGATCATATAAGCATAATATGGCTAATAATATGAGTTAGATTGATAATAATAAGAGTAATAAGTATAGTAATTGTCGTTCTATCGATCATATAAGCATAATATGGCTAATAATATGAGTTAGATTGATAATACTAAGAGTAGTGAGTATAGTAATTCTCGTTCTATCGATCATATAAGCATAATATGGCTAATAATATGAGTTAGATTGATAATAATAAGAGTAATGAGTATAGTTATTGTCGTTCTATCGATCATATACGCATAATATGGCTAATAATTTGAGTTAGATTGATAATAATAAGTGTAATAAGTATAGTAATTGTCGTTCTATCGATCATATAAGCATAATATGGCTAATAATATGAGTTAGATTGATAATAGTGAGTGTAATAAGTATAGTGAATGTCGCTCTATCGATCATATCAGCATAATATGGGTAATAATATGAGTTGGATTGATAATAATAAGAGCAATGAGTATAGTAATTGTAGTTCTATCGATCATATAAGCATAATATGGCTAATAATATGAGTCAGATTCATAATAATAAGAGTAATAAGTATAGTAGTTGTCGTTCTATCGATCATTTAAGCATAATATGGCGAATAATATGAGTTGGGTTGATAAAAATAAGAATAATAAGTATAGTAATTGTCGTTCTATCGATCATATCAGCATAATATGGTTAATAATATGAGTTAGAATGATAATAATAAGAGTAATAAGTATAGTAATTGTCGTTCTATCGATCATATCTGCATAATATGGTTAATAATATGAGATAGATTGATAATAATAAGAGTAATAAGTATAGTAATTGTCGTTATATCGATCATATAACCATAATATGGCTAATAGCATGAGTTAGATTGATAATAATAAGAGTAATGAGTATAGTAATTGTCGTTCTATCGATCATATCTGCATAATATGGTTAATAATATGAGTTAGATTGATAATAGTGAGTGTAATAAATATAGTAATTGTCGTTCTATCGCTCATATAAGCACAATATGGTTAATAATATGAGTTAGATTGATAATAATAAGAGTAATAAGTATAGTAATTGTCGTTCTATCGATCATATATGCATAATATGGTTAATAATATGAGTTAGATTGATAATAGTGAGTGTAATAAGTATAGTGAATGTCGTTCTACCGATCATATCAGCATAATATGGGTAATAATATGAGTAGGATTGATAATAATAAGAGTAATGAGTATAGTAATTGTAGTTCTATCGATCATTTAAGCATAATATGGCTAATAATATGAGTTAGATTGATAAAAATAAGAGTAATGAGTATAGTGATTGTAGTTCTATCGATCATATCTGCATAATATGGTTAATAATATGAGTTAGATTGATAATAATAAGAGTAATAAGTATAGTATTTGTCGTTCTATCGATCATATTAGCATAATATGGCTAATAATATGAGTTAGATTGATAATAATAAGAGTAATAAGTATAGTAATTGTCGTTCTATCGATCATATCTGCATAATATGGTTAATAATATGAGTTAGATTGATAACAATAAGAGTAATGAGTATAGTAATTGTCGTACTATCGATCATATAAGCATAATATGGCTTATCATGTGCGTTAGATTGATAATAGTGAGTGCAATAAATATAGTAATTGTCGTTCTATCGCTCATATAAGCACAATATGGCTAATAATATGAGTTAGATTGATAATAATAAGAGTAATAAGTATAGTAATTGTCGTTCTATAGATCATATAAGCATAATAGGGCTAATAATATGAGTTAGATTGATAATAATAAGTGTAATAGGTATAGTAATTGTCGTTCTATCGATCATATCTGCATAATATGGTTAATAATATGAGTTAGATTGATAATAGTGAGTGTAATAAATATAGTAATTGTCGTTCTATCGATCATATAAGCATAATATGGTTAATAATATGAGTTAGAATGATAATAATAAGAGTAATAAGTATAGTAATTGTCGTTCTATCGATCATATCTGCATAATATGGTTAATAATATGAGTTAGATTTATAATAGTGAGTGTAATAAGTATAGTGAATGTCGTTCTATCGATCATATCAGCATAATGTGGGTAATAATATGAGTTGGATTGATAATAATAGGAGTAATGAGTATAGTAATTGTAGTTCTATCGATCATATAAGCATAATATGGCTAATAATATGAGTAAGATTCATAATAATAAGAGTAATAAGTATAGTAATAGTCGTTCTATCGATCATTTAAGCATGATATGGCTAATAATATGAGTTAGATTGATAATAATAACAGTAATAAGTATAGTAATTGTCGTTCTATCGATAATATAAGCATAATATGGCTAATAATATGAGTTAGATTGATAATAATAAGAGTAATGAGTATAGTAATTGTAGTTCTATCGATCATTTAAGCATAATATGGCTAATAATACGAGTTAGATTGATAATAATAAGAGTAATGAGCATAGTGATTGTAGTTCTATCGATCATATCTGCATAATATGGTTAATAATATGAGTTAGATTGATAATAATAAGAGTAATAAGTATAGTATTTGCCGTTCTATCGATCATATAAGCATGATATGGCTAATAATATGAGTTAGATTGATAATAATAAGAGTAATAAGTATAGTAATTGTCGTTCTATCGATCATTTAAGCATAATATGGCTAATAATATGAGTCAGATTGATAATAATAACAGTAATAAGTATAGTAATTGTCGTTCTATCGATAATATAAGCATAATATGCCTAATAATAGGAGTTAGATTGATAAAACTAAGAGTAGTGAGTATAGTAATTCTCGTTCTATCGATCATATAAGCATAATATGGCTAATAATATGAGTTAGATTGATAATAATAAGAGTAATAAGTATAGTAATTGTCGTTCTATCGATCATATAAGCATAATATGGCTAATAATATGAGTTAGATTGATAATACTAAGAGTAGTGAGTATAGTAATTCTCGTTCTATCGATCATATAAGCATAATATGGCTAATAATATGAGTTAGATTGATAATAATAACAGTAATAAGTATAGTAATTGTCGTTCTATCGCTCATATAAGCACAATATGGCTAATAATATGAGGTAGATTGATAATAATAAGAGTAATAAGTATAGTCATTGTCGTTCTATCGATCATATACGCATAATATGGCTAATAATTTGAGTTAGATTGATAATAATAAGTGTAATAAGTATAGTAATTGTCGTTCTATCGATCATATAAGCATAATATGGCTAATAATATGAGTTAGATTGATAATAGTGAGTGTAATAAGTATAGTGAATGTCGCTCTATCGATCATATCAGCATAATATGGGTAATAATATGAGTTGGATTGATAATAATAAGAGCAATGAGTATAGTAATTGTAGTTCTATCGATCATATAAGCATAATATGGCTAATAATACGAGTTAGATTGATAATACTAAGAGTAGTGAGTATAGTAATTCTCATTCTATCGATCATATAAGCATAATATGGATAATAATATGAGTTAGATTGATAATAATAAGGGTAATAAGTATAGTAATTGTCGTTCTCTCGATCATATAAGCATAATATGGCTAATAATATGAGTTAGATTGATAATACTAAGAGGAGTGAGTATAGTAATTGTCGTTCTATCGATAATATAAGCATAATATGGCTAATAATATGAGTTAGATTGATAATAATAAGAGTAATGAGTATAGTAATTGTAGTTCTATCGATCATATAAGCATTATATGGCTAATAATATGAGTTAGATTGATAATAGTGAGTGTAATAAGTATAGTGAATGTCGTTCTATCGATCATATCAGCATAATATGGGTAATAATATGAGTTGGATTGATAATAATAACAGTAATGAGTATAGTAATTGTAGTTCTATCGATCATATAAGCATAATGTGGCTAATAATATGAGTCAGATTCATAATAATAAGAGTAATAAGTATAGTAATTGTCGTTCTATCGATCATATAAGCATAATATGGCTAATAATATGAGTTAGATTTACAATAATAAGAGTAATACGTATAGTAATTGTCGTTCTATCGATCATATAAGCACAATATGGCTAATAATATGAGTTAGATTGATAATAATAAGAGTAATAAGTATAGTAATTGTCGTTCTATCGATCATATCTGCATAATATGGTTAATAGTATGAGTTAGATTGATAACAATAAGAGTAATGAGTATAGTAATTGTCGTACTATCGATCATATAAGCATAATATGGCTTATCATGTGAGTTAGATTGATAATAGTGAGTGCAATAAATATAGTAATTGTCGTTCTATCGCTCATATAAGCACAATATGGCTAATAATATGAGTTAGATTGATAATAATAAGAGTAATAAGTATAGTAATTGTCGTTCTACAGATCATATAAGCATAATAGGGCTAATAATATGAGTTAGATTGATAATAATAAGTGTAATAAGTATAGTAATTGTCGTTCTATCGATCATATCTGCATAATATGGTTAATAATATGAGTTAGATTGATAATAGTGAGTGTAATAAATATAGTAATTGTCGTTCTATCGATCATATAAGCATAATATGGTTAATAATATGAGTTAGAATGATAATAATAAGAGTAATAAGTATAGTAATTGTCGTTCTATCGATCATATCTGCATAATATGGTTAATAATATGAGTTAGATTGATAATAATAAGAGTAATAAGTATAGTATTTGTCGTTCTATCGATCATATAAGCATTATATGGCTAATAATATGAGTTAGATTGATAATAATAAGAGTAATAAGTATAGTAATTGTCGTTCTATCGATCATATCTGCATAATATGGTTAATAATATGAGTTAGATTGATAATAGTGAGTGTAATAAGTATAGTGAATGTCGTTCTATCGATCATATCAGCATAATATGGGTAATAATATGAGTTGGATTGATAATAATAAGAGCAATGAGTATAGTAATTGTAGTTCTATCGATCATATAAGCATAATGTGGCTAATAATATGAGTCAGATTCATAATAATAAGAGTAATAAGTATAGTAATTGTCGTTCTATCGATCATATAAGCATAATATGGCTAATAATATGAGTTAGATTTACAATAATAAGAGTAATACGTATAGTAATTGTCGTTCTATCGATCATATAAGCACAATATGGCTAATAATATGAGTTAGATTGATAATAATAAGAGTAATAAGTATAGTAATTGTCGTTCTATCGATCATATCTGCATAATATGGTTAATAATATGAGTTAGATTGATAACAATAAGAGTAATGAGTATAGTAATTGTCGTACTATCGATCATATAAGCATAATATGGCTTATCATGTGAGTTAGATTGATAATAGTGAGTGCAATAAATATAGTAATTGTCGTTCTATCGCTCATATAAGCACAATATGGCTAATAATGTGAGTTAGATTGATAATAATAAGAGTAATAAGTATAGTAATTGTCGTTCTATAGATCATATAAGCATAATAGGGCTAATAATATGAGTTAGATTGATAATAATAAGTGTAATAGGTATAGTAATTGTCGTTCTATCGATCATATCTGCATAATATGGTTAATAATATGAGTTAGATTGATAATAGTGAGTGTAATAAATATAGTAATTGTCGTTCTATCGATCATATCAGCATAATATGGGTAATAATATGAGTTGGATTGATAATAATAAGAGCAATGAGTATAGTAATTGTAGTTCTATCGATCATATAAGCATAATGTGGCTAATAATATGAGTCAGATTCATAATAATAAGAGTAATAAGTATAGTAATTGTCGTTCTATCGATCATATAAGCATAATAGGGCTAATAATATGAGTTAGATTGATAATAATAAGTGTAATAGGTATAGTAATTGTCGTTCTATCGATCATATCTGCATAATATGGTTAATAATATGAGTTAGATTGATAATAGTGAGTGTAATAAATATAGTAATTGTCGTTCTATCGATCATATAAGCATAATATGGTTAATAATATGAGTTAGAATGATAATAATAAGAGTAATAAGTATAGTAATTGTCGTTCTATCGATCATATCTGCATAATATGGTTAATAATATGAGTTAGATTTATAATAGTGAGTGTAATAAGTATAGTGAATGTCGTTCTATCGATCATATCAGCATAATGTGGGTAATAATATGAGTTGGATTGATAATAATAGGAGTAATGAGTATAGTAATTGTAGTTCTATCGATCATATAAGCATAATATGGCTAATAATATGAGTAAGATTCATAATAATAAGAGTAATAAGTATAGTAATAGTCGTTCTATCGATCATTTAAGCATAATATGGCTAATAATATGAGTCAGATTGATAATAATAACAGTAATAAGTATAGTAATTGTCGTTCTATCGATAATATAAGCATAATATGCCTAATAATAGGAGTTAGATTGATAAAACTAAGAGTAGTGAGTATAGTAATTCTCGTTCTATCGATCATATAAGCATGATATGGCTAATAATATGAGTTAGATTGATAATAATAAGAGTAATGAGCATAGTGATTGTAGTTCTATCGATCATATCTGCATAATATGGTTAATAATATGAGTTAGATTGATAATAATAAGAGTAATAAGTATAGTATTTGTCGTTCTATCGATCATATAAGCATGATATGGCTAATAATATGAGTTAGATTGATAATAATAAGAGTAATAAGTATAGTAATTGTCGTTCTATCGATCATTTAAGCATAATATGGCTAATAATATGAGTCAGATTGATAATAATAACAGTAATAAGTATAGTAATTGTCGTTCTATCGATAATATAAGCATAATATGCCTAATAATAGGAGTTAGATTGATAAAACTAAGAGTAGTGAGTATAGTAATTCTCGTTCTATCGATCATATAAGCATAATATGGCTAATAATATGAGTTAGATTGATAATAATAAGAGTAATAAGTATAGTAATTGTCGTTCTATCGATCATATAAGCATAATATGGCTAATAATATGAGTTAGATTGATAATACTAAGAGTAGTGAGTATAGTAATTCTCGTTCTATCGATCATATAAGCATAATATGCCTAATAATATGAGTTAGATTGATAATAATAACAGTAATAAGTATAGTAATTGTCGTTCTATCGCTCATATAAGCACAATATGGCTAATAATATGAGTTAGATTGATAATACTAAGAGGAGTGAGTATAGTAATTGTCGTTCTATCGATAATATAAGCATAATATGGCTAATAATATGAGTTAGATTGATAATAATAAGAGTAATGAGTATAGTAATTGTAGTTCTATCGATCATATCTGCATAATATGGTTAATAATATGAGTTAGATTGATAATAATAAGAGTAATAAGTATAGTATTTGTCGTTCTATCGATCATATAAGCATTATATGGCTAATAATATGAGTTAGATTGATAATAGTGAGTGTAATAAATATAGTAATTGTCGTTCTATCGATCATATCAGCATAATATGGGTAATAATATGAGTTGGATTGATAATAATAAGAGCAATGAGTATAGTAATTGTAGTTCTATCGATCATATAAGCATAATGTGGCTAATAATATGAGTCAGATTCATAATAATAAGAGTAATAAGTATAGTAATTGTCGTTCTATCGATCATATAAGCATAATAGGGCTAATAATATGAGTTAGATTGATAATAATAAGTGTAATAGGTATAGTAATTGTCGTTCTATCGATCATATCTGCATAATATGGTTAATAATATGAGTTAGATTGATAATAGTGAGTGTAATAAATATAGTAATTGTCGTTCTATCGATCATATAAGCATAATATGGTTAATAATATGAGTTAGAATGATAATAATAAGAGTAATAAGTATAGTAATTGTCGTTCTATCGATCATATCTGCATAATATGGTTAATAATATGAGTTAGATTTATAATAGTGAGTGTAATAAGTATAGTGAATGTCGTTCTATCGATCATATCAGCATAATGTGGGTAATAATATGAGTTGGATTGATAATAATAGGAGTAATGAGTATAGTAATTGTAGTTCTATCGATCATATAAGCATAATATGGCTAATAATATGAGTAAGATTCATAATAATAAGAGTAATAAGTATAGTAATAGTCGTTCTATCGATCATTTAAGCATAATATGGCTAATAATATGAGTCAGATTGATAATAATAACAGTAATAAGTATAGTAATTGTCGTTCTATCGATAATATAAGCATAATATGCCTAATAATAGGAGTTAGATTGATAAAACTAAGAGTAGTGAGTATAGTAATTCTCGTTCTATCGATCATATAAGCATGATATGGCTAATAATATGAGTTAGATTGATAATAATAAGAGTAATGAGCATAGTGATTGTAGTTCTATCGATCATATCTGCATAATATGGTTAATAATATGAGTTAGATTGATAATAATAAGAGTAATAAGTATAGTATTTGTCGTTCTATCGATCATATAAGCATGATATGGCTAATAATATGAGTTAGATTGATAATAATAAGAGTAATAAGTATAGTAATTGTCGTTCTATCGATCATTTAAGCATAATATGGCTAATAATATGAGTCAGATTGATAATAATAACAGTAATAAGTATAGTAATTGTCGTTCTATCGATAATATAAGCATAATATGCCTAATAATAGGAGTTAGATTGATAAAACTAAGAGTAGTGAGTATAGTAATTCTCGTTCTATCGATCATATAAGCATAATATGGCTAATAATATGAGTTAGATTGATAATAATAAGAGTAATAAGTATAGTAATTGTCGTTCTATCGATCATATAAGCATAATATGGCTAATAATATGAGTTAGATTGATAATACTAAGAGTAGTGAGTATAGTAATTCTCGTTCTATCGATCATATAAGCATAATATGCCTAATAATATGAGTTAGATTGATAATAATAACAGTAATAAGTATAGTAATTGTCGTTCTATCGCTCATATAAGCACAATATGGCTAATAATATGAGTTAGATTGATAATACTAAGAGGAGTGAGTATAGTAATTGTCGTTCTATCGATAATATAAGCATAATATGGCTAATAATATGAGTTAGATTGATAATAATAAGAGTAATGAGTATAGTAATTGTAGTTCTATCGATCATATCTGCATAATATGGTTAATAATATGAGTTAGATTGATAATAATAAGAGTAATAAGTATAGTATTTGTCGTTCTATCGATCATATAAGCATTATATGGCTAATAATATGAGTTAGATTGATAATAATAAGAGTAATAAGTATAGTAATTGTCGTTCTATCGATCATATCTGCATAATATGGTTAATAATTTGAGTTAGATTGATAATAGTGAGTGTAATAAGTATAGTGAATGTCGTTCTATCGATCATATCAGCATAATATGGGTAATAATATGAGTTGGATTGATAATAATAACAGTAATGAGTATAGTAATTGTAGTTCTATCGATCATATAAGCATAATGTGGCTAATAATATGAGTCAGATTCATAATAATAAGAGTAATAAGTATAGTAATTGTCGTTCTATCGATCATATAAGCATAATATGGCTAATAATATGAGTTAGATTTACAATAATAAGAGTAATACGTATAGTAATTGTCGTTCTATCGATCATATAAGCACAATATGGCTAATAATATGAGTTAGATTGATAATAATAAGAGTAATAAGTATAGTAATTGTCGTTCTATCGATCATATCTGCATAATATGGTTAATAGTATGAGTTAGATTGATAACAATAAGAGTAATGAGTATAGTAATTGTCGTACTATCGATCATATAAGCATAATATGGCTTATCATGTGAGTTAGATTGATAATAGTGAGTGCAATAAATATAGTAATTGTCGTTCTATCGGTCATATAAGCACAATATGGCTAATAATATGAGTTAGATTGATAATAATAAGAGTAATAAGTATAGTAATTGTCGTTCTACAGATCATATAAGCATAATAGGGCTAATAATATGAGTTAGATTGATAATAATAAGTGTAATAAGTATAGTAATTGTCGTTCTATCGATCATATCTGCATAATATGGTTAATAATATGAGTTAGATTGATAATAGTGAGTGTAATAAATATAGTAATTGTCGTTCTATCGATCATATAAGCATAATATGGTTAATAATATGAGTTAGAATGATAATAATAAGAGTAATAAGTATAGTAATTGTCGTTCTATCGATCATATCTGCATAATATGGTTAATAATATGAGTTAGATTGATAATAATAAGAGTAATAAGTATAGTATTTGTCGTTCTATCGATCATATAAGCATTATATGGCTAATAATATGAGTTAGATTGATAATAATAAGAGTAATAAGTATAGTAATTGTCGTTCTATCGATCATATCTGCATAATATGGTTAATAATATGAGTTAGATTGATAATAGTGAGTGTAATAAGTATAGTGAATGTCGTTCTATCGATCATATCAGCATAATATGGGTAATAATATGAGTTGGATTGATAATAATAAGAGCAATGAGTATAGTAATTGTAGTTCTATCGATCATATAAGCATAATGTGGCTAATAATATGAGTCAGATTCATAATAATAAGAGTAATAAGTATAGTAATTGTCGTTCTATCGATCATATAAGCATAATATGGCTAATAATATGAGTTAGATTTACAATAATAAGAGTAATACGTATAGTAATTGTCGTTCTATCGATCATATAAGCACAATATGGCTAATAATATGAGTTAGATTGATAATAATAAGAGTAATAAGTATAGTAATTGTCGTTCTATCGATCATATCTGCATAATATGGTTAATAATATGAGTTAGATTGATAACAATAAGAGTAATGAGTATAGTAATTGTCGTACTATCGATCATATAAGCATAATATGGCTTATCATGTGAGTTAGATTGATAATAGTGAGTGCAATAAATATAGTAATTGTCGTTCTATCGCTCATATAAGCACAATATGGCTAATAATGTGAGTTAGATTGATAATAATAAGAGTAATAAGTATAGTAATTGTCGTTCTATAGATCATATAAGCATAATAGGGCTAATAATATGAGTTAGATTGATAATAATAAGTGTAATAAGTATAGTAATTGTCGTTCTATCGATCATATCTGCATAATATGGTTAATAATATGAGTTAGATTGATAATAGTGAGTGTAATAAATATAGTAATTGTCGTTCTATCGATCATATAAGCATAATATGGTTAATAATATGAGTTAGAATGATAATAATAAGAGTAATAAGTATAGTAATTGTCGTTCTATCGATCATATCTGCATAATATGGTTAATAATATGAGTTAGATTTATAATAGTGAGTGTAATAAGTATAGTGAATGTCGTTCTATCGATCATATCAGCATAATGTGGGTAATAATATGAGTTGGATTGATAATAATAGGAGTAATGAGTATAGTAATTGTAGTTCTATCGATCATATAAGCATAATATGGCTAATAATATGAGTAAGATTCATAATAATAAGAGTAATAAGTATAGTAATAGTCGTTCTATCGATCATTTAAGCATGATATGGCTAATAATATGAGTTAGATTGATAATAATAAGAGTAATAAGTATAGTAATTGTCGTTCTATCGATCATTTAAGCATAATATGGCTAATAATATGAGTCAGATTGATAATAATAACAGTAATAAGTATAGTAATTGTCGTTCTATCGATAATATAAGCATAATATGCCTAATAATAGGAGTTAGATTGATAAAACTAAGAGTAGTGAGTATAGTAATTCTCGTTCTATCGATCATATAAGCATAATATGGCTAATAATATGAGTTAGATTGATAATAATAAGAGTAATAAGTATAGTAATTGTCGTTCTATCGATCATATAAGCATAATATGGCTAATAATATGAGTTAGATTGATAATACTAAGAGTAGTGAGTATAGTAATTCTCGTTCTATCGATCATATAAGCATAATATGGCTAATAATATGAGTTAGATTGATAATAATAAGAGTAATGAGTATAGTAATTGTAGTTCTATCGATCATTTAAGCATAATATGGCTAATAATATGAGTTAGATTGATAATAATAACAGTAATAAGTATAGTAATTGTCGTTCTATCGCTCATATAAGCACAATATGGCTAATAATATGAGTTAGATTGATAATAATAAGAGTAATAAGTATAGTTATTGTCGTTCTATCGATCATATACGCATAATATGGCTAATAATTTGAGTTAGATTGATAATAATAAGTGTAATAAGTATAGTAATTGTCGTTCTATCGATCATATAAGCATAATATGGCTAATAATATGAGTCAGATTCATAATAATAAGAGTAATAAGTATAGTAGTTGTCGTTCTATCGATCATTTAAGCATAATATGGCGAATAATATGAGTTGGGTTGATAAAAATGAGAATAATAAGTATAGTAATTGTCGTTCTATCGATCATATCAGCATAATATGGTTAATAATATGAGTTAGAATGATAATAATAAGAGTAATAAGTATAGTAATTGTCGTTCTATCGATCATATCTGCATAATATGGTTAATAATATGAGATAGATTGATAATAATAAGAGTAATAAGTATAGTAATTGTCGTTATATCGATCATATAACCATAATATGGCTAATAGCATGAGTTAGATTGATAATAATAAGAGTAATGAGTATAGTAATTGTCGTTCTATCGATCATATCTGCATAATATGGTTAATAATATGAGTTAGATTGATAATAGTGAGTGTAATAAATATAGTAATTGTCGTTCTATCGCTCATATAAGCACAATATGGTTAATAATATGAGTTAGATTGATAATAATAAGAGTAATAAGTATAGTAATTGTCGTTCTATCGATCATATATGCATAATATGGTTAATAATATGAGTTAGATTGATAATAGTGAGTGTAATAAGTATAGTGAATGTCGTTCTATCGATCATATCAGCATAATATGGGTAATAATATGAGTAGGATTGATAATAATAAGAGTAATGAGTATAGTAATTGTAGTTCTATCGATCATTTAAGCATAATATGGCTAATAATATGAGTTAGATTGATAAAAATAAGAGTAATGAGTATAGTGATTGTAGTTCTATCGATCATATCTGCATAATATGGTTAATAATATGAGTTAGATTGATAATAATAAGAGTAATAAGTATAGTATTTGTCGTTCTATCGATCATATTAGCATAATATGGCTAATAATATGAGATAGATTGATAATAATAAGAGTAATAAGTATAGTAATTGTCGTTATATCGATCATATAACCATAATATGGCTAATAGCATGAGTTAGATTGATAATAATAAGAGTAATGAGTATAGTAATTGTCGTTCTATCGATCATATCTGCATAATATGGTTAATAATATGAGTTAGATTTATAATAGTGAGTGTAATAAGTATAGTGAATGTCGTTCTATCGATCATATCAGCATAATGTGGGTAATAATATGAGTTGGATTGATAATAATAGGAGTAATGAGTATAGTAATTGTAGTTCTATCGATCATATAAGCATAATATGGCTAATAATATGAGTAAGATTCATAATAATAAGAGTAATAAGTATAGTAATAGTCGTTCTATCGATCATTTAAGCATGATATGGCTAATAATATGAGTTAGATTGATAATAATAAGAGTAATAAGTATAGTAATTGTCGTTCTATCGATCATTTAAGCATAATATGGCTAATAATATGAGTCAGATTGATAATAATAACAGTAATAAGTATAGTAATTGTCGTTCTATCGATAATATAAGCATAATATGCCTAATAATAGGAGTTAGATTGATAAAACTAAGAGTAGTGAGTATAGTAATTCTCGTTCTATCGATCATATAAGCATAATATGGCTAATAATATGAGTTAGATTGATAATAATAAGAGTAATAAGTATAGTATTTGTCGTTCTATCGATCATATTAGCATAATATGGCTAATAATATGAGATAGATTGATAATAATAAGAGTAATAAGTATAGTAATTGTCGTTATATCGATCATATAACCATAATATGGCTAATAGCATGAGTTAGATTGATAATAATAAGAGTAATGAGTATAGTAATTGTCGTTCTATCGATCATATCTGCATAATATGGTTAATAATATGAGTTAGATTTATAATAGTGAGTGTAATAAGTATAGTGAATGTCGTTCTATCGATCATATCAGCATAATGTGGGTAATAATATGAGTTGGATTGATAATAATAGGAGTAATGAGTATAGTAATTGTAGTTCTATCGATCATATAA
This sequence comes from Megachile rotundata, assembly GCF_050947335.1. Lineage (NCBI taxonomy): Eukaryota > Metazoa > Arthropoda > Insecta > Hymenoptera > Megachilidae > Megachile > Megachile rotundata. The sequence goes on from NW_027473775.1 coordinate 143,122, forward strand.
GCATAATATGGCTAATAATATGAGTAAGATTCATAATAATAAGAGTAATAAGTATAGTAATAGTCGTTCTATCGATCATTTAAGCATGATATGGCTAATAATATGAGTTAGATTGATAATAATAACAGTAATAAGTATAGTAATTGTCGTTCTATCGATAATATAAGCATAATATGGCTAATAATATGAGTTAGATTGATAATAATAAGAGTAATGAGTATAGTAATTGTCGTTCTATCGATCATATCTGCATAATATGGTTAATAATATGAGTTAGATTGATAATAGTGAGTGTAATAAATATAGTAATTGTCGTTCTATCGCTCATATAAGCACAATATGGTTAATAATATGAGTTAGATTGATAATAATAAGAGTAATAAGTATAGTAATTGTCGTTCTATCGATCATATATGCATAATATGGTTAATAATATGAGTTAGATTGATAATAATAAGAGTAATAAGTATAGTAATTGTCGTTCTATCGATCATATAAGCATAATATGGCTAATAATATGAGTTAGATTGATAATACTAAGAGTAGTGAGTATAGTAATTCTCGTTCTATCGATCATATAAGCATAATATGGCTAATAATATGAGTTAGATTGATAATAATAAGAGTAATGAGTATAGTTATTGTCGTTCTATCGATCATATACGCATAATATGGCTAATAATTTGAGTTAGATTGATAATAATAAGTGTAATAAGTATAGTAATTGTCGTTCTATCGATCATATAAGCATAATATGGCTAATAATATGAGTTAGATTGATAATAGTGAGTGTAATAAGTATAGTGAATGTCGCTCTATCGATCATATCAGCATAATATGGGTAATAATATGAGTTGGATTGATAATAATAAGAGCAATGAGTATAGTAATTGTAGTTCTATCGATCATATAAGCATAATATGGCTAATAATATGAGTCAGATTCATAATAATAAGAGTAATAAGTATAGTAGTTGTCGTTCTATCGATCATTTAAGCATAATATGGCGAATAATATGAGTTGGGTTGATAAAAATAAGAATAATAAGTATAGTAATTGTCGTTCTATCGATCATATCAGCATAATATGGTTAATAATATGAGTTAGAATGATAATAATAAGAGTAATAAGTATAGTAATTGTCGTTCTATCGATCATATCTGCATAATATGGTTAATAATATGAGATAGATTGATAATAATAAGAGTAATAAGTATAGTAATTGTCGTTATATCGATCATATAACCATAATATGGCTAATAGCATGAGTTAGATTGATAATAATAAGAGTAATGAGTATAGTAATTGTCGTTCTATCGATCATATCTGCATAATATGGTTAATAATATGAGATAGATTGATAATAATAAGAGTAATAAGTATAGTAATTGTCGTTATATCGATCATATAACCATAATATGGCTAATAGCATGAGTTAGATTGATAATAATAAGAGTAATGAGTATAGTAATTGTCGTTCTATCGATCATATCTGCATAATATGGTTAATAATATGAGTTAGATTGATAATAGTGAGTGTAATAAATATAGTAATTGTCGTTCTATCGCTCATATAAGCACAATATGGTTAATAATATGAGTTAGATTGATAATAATAAGAGTAATAAGTATAGTAATTGTCGTTCTATCGATCATATATGCATAATATGGTTAATAATATGAGTTAGATTGATAATAGTGAGTGTAATAAGTATAGTGAATGTCGCTCTATCGATCATATCAGCATAATATGGGTAATAATATGAGTTGGATTGATAATAATAAGAGCAATGAGTATAGTAATTGTAGTTCTATCGATCATATAAGCATAATATGGCTAATAATACGAGTTAGATTGATAATACTAAGAGTAGTGAGTATAGTAATTCTCATTCTATCGATCATATAAGCATAATATGGATAATAATATGAGTTAGATTGATAATAATAAGGGTAATAAGTATAGTAATTGTCGTTCTCTCGATCATATAAGCATAATATGGCTAATAATATGAGTTAGATTGATAATACTAAGAGGAGTGAGTATAGTAATTGTCGTTCTATCGATAATATAAGCATAATATGGCTAATAATATGAGTTAGATTGATAATAATAAGAGTAATGAGTATAGTAATTGTAGTTCTATCGATCATATAAGCATTATATGGCTAATAATATGAGTTAGATTGATAATAGTGAGTGTAATAAGTATAGTGAATGTCGTTCTATCGATCATATCAGCATAATATGGGTAATAATATGAGTTGGATTGATAATAATAACAGTAATGAGTATAGTAATTGTAGTTCTATCGATCATATAAGCATAATGTGGCTAATAATATGAGTCAGATTCATAATAATAAGAGTAATAAGTATAGTAATTGTCGTTCTATCGATCATATAAGCATAATATGGCTAATAATATGAGTTAGATTTACAATAATAAGAGTAATACGTATAGTAATTGTCGTTCTATCGATCATATAAGCACAATATGGCTAATAATATGAGTTAGATTGATAATAATAAGAGTAATAAGTATAGTAATTGTCGTTCTATCGATCATATCTGCATAATATGGTTAATAGTATGAGTTAGATTGATAACAATAAGAGTAATGAGTATAGTAATTGTCGTACTATCGATCATATAAGCATAATATGGCTTATCATGTGAGTTAGATTGATAATAGTGAGTGCAATAAATATAGTAATTGTCGTTCTATCGCTCATATAAGCACAATATGGCTAATAATATGAGTTAGATTGATAATAATAAGAGTAATAAGTATAGTAATTGTCGTTCTACAGATCATATAAGCATAATAGGGCTAATAATATGAGTTAGATTGATAATAATAAGTGTAATAAGTATAGTAATTGTCGTTCTATCGATCATATCTGCATAATATGGTTAATAATATGAGTTAGATTGATAATAGTGAGTGTAATAAATATAGTAATTGTCGTTCTATCGATCATATAAGCATAATATGGTTAATAATATGAGTTAGAATGATAATAATAAGAGTAATAAGTATAGTAATTGTCGTTCTATCGATCATATCTGCATAATATGGTTAATAATATGAGTTAGATTGATAATAATAAGAGTAATAAGTATAGTATTTGTCGTTCTATCGATCATATAAGCATTATATGGCTAATAATATGAGTTAGATAGATAATAATAAGAGTAATAAGTATAGTAATTGTCGTTCTATCGATCATATCTGCATAATATGGTTAATAATATGAGTTAGATTGATAATAGTGAGTGTAATAAGTATAGTGAATGTCGTTCTATCGATCATATCAGCATAATATGGGTAATAATATGAGTTGGATTGATAATAATAAGAGCAATGAGTATAGTAATTGTAGTTCTATCGATCATATAAGCATAATGTGGCTAATAATATGAGTCAGATTCATAATAATAAGAGTAATAAGTATAGTAATTGTCGTTCTATCGATCATATAAGCATAATATGGCTAATAATATGAGTTAGATTTACAATAATAAGAGTAATACGTATAGTAATTGTCGTTCTATCGATCATATAAGCACAATATGGCTAATAATATGAGTTAGATTGATAATAATAAGAGTAATAAGTATAGTAATTGTCGTTCTATCGATCATATCTGCATAATATGGTTAATAATATGAGTTAGATTGATAACAATAAGAGTAATGAGTATAGTAATTGTCGTACTATCGATCATATAAGCATAATATGGCTTATCATGTGAGTTAGATTGATAATAGTGAGTGCAATAAATATAGTAATTGTCGTTCTATCGCTCATATAAGCACAATATGGCTAATAATGTGAGTTAGATTGATAATAATAAGAGTAATAAGTATAGTAATTGTCGTTCTATAGATCATATAAGCATAATAGGGCTAATAATATGAGTTAGATTGATAATAATAAGTGTAATAGGTATAGTAATTGTCGTTCTATCGATCATATCTGCATAATATGGTTAATAATATGAGTTAGATTGATAATAGTGAGTGTAATAAATATAGTAATTGTCGTTCTATCGATCATATCAGCATAATATGGGTAATAATATGAGTTGGATTGATAATAATAAGAGCAATGAGTATAGTAATTGTAGTTCTATCGATCATATAAGCATAATGTGGCTAATAATATGAGTCAGATTCATAATAATAAGAGTAATAAGTATAGTAATTGTCGTTCTATCGATCATATAAGCATAATAGGGCTAATAATATGAGTTAGATTGATAATAATAAGTGTAATAGGTATAGTAATTGTCGTTCTATCGATCATATCTGCATAATATGGTTAATAATATGAGTTAGATTGATAATAGTGAGTGTAATAAATATAGTAATTGTCGTTCTATCGATCATATAAGCATAATATGGTTAATAATATGAGTTAGAATGATAATAATAAGAGTAATAAGTATAGTAATTGTCGTTCTATCGATCATATCTGCATAATATGGTTAATAATATGAGTTAGATTTATAATAGTGAGTGTAATAAGTATAGTGAATGTCGTTCTATCGATCATATCAGCATAATGTGGGTAATAATATGAGTTGGATTGATAATAATAGGAGTAATGAGTATAGTAATTGTAGTTCTATCGATCATATAAGCATAATATGGCTAATAATATGAATAAGATTCATAATAATAAGAGTAATAAGTATAGTAATAGTCGTTCTATCGATCATTTAAGCATGATATGGCTAATAATATGAGTTAGATTGATAATAATAACAGTAATAAGTATAGTAATTGTCGTTCTATCGATAATATAAGCATAATATGGCTAATAATATGAGTTAGATTGATAATAATAAGAGTAATGAGTATAGTAATTGTAGTTCTATCGATCATTTAAGCATAATATGGCTAATAATACGAGTTAGATTGATAATAATAAGAGTAATGAGCATAGTGATTGTAGTTCTATCGATCATATCTGCATAATATGGTTAATAATATGAGTTAGATTGATAATAATAAGAGTAATAAGTATAGTATTTGTCGTTCTATCGATCATATAAGCATGATATGGCTAATAATATGAGTTAGATTGATAATAATAAGAGTAATAAGTATAGTAATTGTCGTTCTATCGAACATTTAAGCATAATATGGCTAATAATATGAGTCAGATTGATAATAATAACAGTAATAAGTATAGTAATTGTCGTTCTATCGATAATATAAGCATAATATGCCTAATAATAGGAGTTAGATTGATAAAACTAAGAGTAGTGAGTATAGTAATTCTCGTTCTATCGATCATATAAGCATAATATGGCTAATAATATGAGTTAGATTGATAATAATAAGAGTAATAAGTATAGTAATTGTCGTTCTATCGATCATATAAGCATAATATGGCTAATAATATGAGTTAGATTGATAATACTAAGAGTAGTGAGTATAGTAATTCTCGTTCTATCGATCATATAAGCATAATATCGCTAATAATATGAGTTAGATTGATAATAATAACAGTAATAAGTATAGTAATTGTCGTTCTATCGCTCATATAAGCACAATATGGCTAATAATATGAGTTAGATTGATAATACTAAGAGGAGTGAGTATAGTAATTGTCGTTCTATCGATAATATAAGCATAATATGGCTAATAATATGAGTTAGATTGATAATAATAAGAGTAATGAGTATAGTAATTGTAGTTCTATCGATCATATCTGCATAATATGGTTAATAATAGGAGTTAGATTGATAATAATAAGAGTAATAAGTATAGTATTTGTCGTTCTATCGATCATATAAGCATTATATGGCTAATAATATGAGTTAGATTGATAATAATAAGAGTAATAAGTATAGTAATTGTCGTTCTATCGATCATATCTGCATAATATGGTTAATAATTTGAGTTAGATTGATAATAGTGAGTGTAATAAGTATAGTGAATGTCGTTCTATCGATCATATCAGCATAATATGGGTAATAATATGAGTTGGATTGATAATAATAACAGTAATGAGTATAGTAATTGTAGTTCTATCGATCATATAAGCATAATGTGGCTAATAATATGAGTCAGATTCATAATAATAAGAGTAATAAGTATAGTAATTGTCGTTCTATCGATCATATAAGCATAATATGGCTAATAATATGAGTTAGATTTACAATAATAAGAGTAATACGTATAGTAATTGTCGTTCTATCGATCATATAAGCACAATATGGCTAATAATATGAGTTAGATTGATAATAATAAGAGTAATAAGTATAGTAATTGTCGTTCTATCGATCATATCTGCATAATATGGTTAATAGTATGAGTTAGATTGATAACAATAAGAGTAATGAGTATAGTAATTGTCGTACTATCGATCATATAAGCATAATATGGCTTATCATGTGAGTTAGATTGATAATAGTGAGTGCAATAAATATAGTAATTGTCGTTCTATCGCTCATATAAGCACAATATGGCTAATAATATGAGTTAGATTGATAATAATAAGAGTAATAAGTATAGTAATTGTCGTTCTACAGATCATATAAGCATAATAGGGCTAATAATATGAGTTAGATTGATAATAATAAGTGTAATAAGTATAGTAATTGTCGTTCTATCGATCATATCTGCATAATATGGTTAATAATATGAGTTAGATTGATAATAGTGAGTGTAATAAATATAGTAATTGTCGTTCTATCGATCATATAAGCATAATATGGTTAATAATATGAGTTAGAATGATAATAATAAGAGTAATAAGTATAGTAATTGTCGTTCTATCGATCATATCTGCATAATATGGTTAATAATATGAGTTAGATTGATAATAATAAGAGTAATAAGTATAGTATTTGTCGTTCTATCGATCATATAAGCATTATATGGCTAATAATATGAGTTAGATTGATAATAATAAGAGTAATAAGTATAGTAATTGTCGTTCTATCGATCATATCTGCATAATATGGTTAATAATATGAGTTAGATTGATAATAGTGAGTGTAATAAGTATAGTGAATGTCGTTCTATCGATCATATCAGCATAATATGGGTAATAATATGAGTTGGATTGATAATAATAAGAGCAATGAGTATAGTAATTGTAGTTCTATCGATCATATAAGCATAATGTGGCTAATAATATGAGTCAGATTCATAATAATAAGAGTAATAAGTATAGTAATTGTCGTTCTATCGATCATATAAGCATAATATGGCTAATAATATGAGTTAGATTTACAATAATAAGAGTAATACGTATAGTAATTGTCGTTCTATCGATCATATAAGCACAATATGGCTAATAATATGAGTTAGATTGATAATAATAAGAGTAATAAGTATAGTAATTGTCGTTCTATCGATCATATCTGCATAATATGGTTAATAATATGAGTTAGATTGATAACAATAAGAGTAATGAGTATAGTAATTGTCGTACTATCGATCATATAAGCATAATATGGCTTATCATGTGAGTTAGATTGATAATAGTGAGTGCAATAAATATAGTAATTGTCGTTCTATCGCTCATATAAGCACAATATGGCTAATAATGTGAGTTAGATTGATAATAATAAGAGTAATAAGTATAGTAATTGTCGTTCTATAGATCATATAAGCATAATAGGGCTAATAATATGAGTTAGATTGATAATAATAAGTGTAATAAGTATAGTAATTGTCGTTCTATCGATCATATCTGCATAATATGGTTAATAATATGAGTTAGATTGATAATAGTGAGTGTAATAAATATAGTAATTGTCGTTCTATCGATCATATAAGCATAATATGGGTAATAATATGAGTTGGATTGATAATAATAAGAGCAATGAGTATAGTAATTGTAGTTCTATCGATCATATAAGCATAATGTGGCTAATAATATGAGTCAGATTCATAATAATAAGAGTAATAAGTATAGTAATTGTCGTTCTATCGATCATATAAGCATAATAGGGCTAATAATATGAGTTAGATTGATAATAATAAGTGTAATAGGTATAGTAATTGTCGTTCTATCGATCATATCTGCATAATATGGTTAATAATATGAGTTAGATTGATAATAGTGAGTGTAATAAATATAGTAATTGTCGTTCTATCGATCATATAAGCATAATATGGTTAATAATATGAGTTAGAATGATAATAATAAGAGTAATAAGTATAGTAATTGTCGTTCTATCGATCATATCTGCATAATATGGTTAATAATATGAGTTAGATTTATAATAGTGAGTGTAATAAGTATAGTGAATGTCGTTCTATCGATCATATCAGCATAATGTGGGTAATAATATGAGTTGGATTGATAATAATAGGAGTAATGAGTATAGTAATTGTAGTTCTATCGATCATATAAGCATAATATGGCTAATAATATGAGTAAGATTCATAATAATAAGAGTAATAAGTATAGTAATAGTCGTTCTATCGATCATTTAAGCATGATATGGCTAATAATATGAGTTAGATTGATAATAATAACAGTAATAAGTATAGTAATTGTCGTTCTATCGATAATATAAGCATAATATGGCTAATAATATGAGTTAGATTGATAATAATAAGAGTAATGAGTATAGTAATTGTAGTTCTATCGATCATTTAAGCATAATATGGCTAATAATACGAGTTAGATTGATAATAATAAGAGTAATGAGCATAGTGATTGTAGTTCTATCGATCATATCTGCATAATATGGTTAATAATATGAGTTAGATTGATAATAATAAGAGTAATAAGTATAGTATTTGTCGTTCTATCGATCATATAAGCATGATATGGCTAATAATATGAGTTAGATTGATAATAATAAGAGTAATAAGTATAGTAATTGTCGTTCTATCGAACATTTAAGCATAATATGGCTAATAATATGAGTCAGATTGATAATAATAACAGTAATAAGTATAGTAATTGTCGTTCTATCGATAATATAAGCATAATATGCCTAATAATAGGAGTTAGATTGATAAAACTAAGAGTAGTGAGTATAGTAATTCTCGTTCTATCGATCATATAAGCATAATATGGCT